>NC_069501.1:477646280-477946280 GCF_027579735.1 Bombina bombina
AAATCACCTTGAAGATCAGATTACATGCAGTAGACAGTCACATTACGACCCCAAGCCCTTAGGCTTAAGAAGCCTGAACTGTAAACTTATAACAAACACCTTACAATATGAAATCACACACACATATATCTGTGTGTGTGTGTGTGTGTGTGTGTGTGTGCGTGCACATATTATACGTACATATTTCTGCATGTTTATTATTAGTATATAATTACTCATTGTCATCATACCACAGTATGTATTCATCTTAGTGTGTAGATACTTAGCATAACTATATAATTCAAAAGGTTTAGTACCTGTGGAAAGCAGGGTTGGCCATAAAGTCCTTCAGCTACTTGCTATTGGAAACTGAAATCAATATAATTTAGTTAACCAAAGTCACAGATTTCCTAAAACGTAACCTTTTCCTAAATCCATGTCTGGAGTATTGATAGGTCTATTTTTGAGTTTAATATTAGTGTACAAGTACTTGGCATAGTTATGCTTGTTAACTCTTTATATCAGGGCTCGACAAATCCAGGAGCCAGGGAGCCACTGACTCCTAGAATTTTACCCCTGGCTCCTAACTTTTTTGGCTACTCTCCATAAATATGTATAATTAGATACCACTGTCTGGTTCCTAAATATTCTTACTGACTCCTACATTTTAAACAGATTTTTCAACCCCAATTGTACATCTATTAAAGAGACAATAAATGCCAATATATTCACTATGCATAGGAATGGACACTGTTTCAACTTAAAAAAAAACTGTGCGAAACTCCACAATAGGGCTGTATTGTTCTCTTGATTTTGCAGCAAAGGAATATCTGTTTTTCAAAATACAAAACTGTGATATTTTAAAATGCATTCAATTTAAATCCAACAAAGAAAAAAACATATAACGTCCCTTTAAACCAAGGTTAAATCTTATTTCTCACTGACACTAATTGCATTTACACATATGGAATAGTTTTAGCTGAGTCTCAAGGCAAACTATAAAATCTAATGCAGAGCAGAAAATGATCTATTGAAATATACTTCAACCTATCTCAGTGTGTACACTAGGTGCCTGCTTTGTCAGGGATTCGGTTATTTGAAACTAAGTGAAACTATTAAAGGGACACTCAAGTCAAAATTAGACTTTCATGATTCAGATAGAGCATGCAATTTTAAACAACTTTGCAATTTACTTCCATTAACAAAACGAACAGAGGGGCATATTTAACAAGCTCCGAATGGAGCTTGATATCCCGTGTTTCTGGCGAGCCTGCAGGCTCGCCAGAAACAGCAGTTATGAAGCAGCGGTCACAAAGACCGCTGCTCCATAACCTGTCCGCCTGCTCTGAGCAGGCGGACAGACATTGCCGGAAATCAACCCGATCGAGTACGATTGGGTTGATTGACACCCCCCTGCTGGCGGCCTGTTGGCCGCGAGTCTGCAGGGGGCGGCGTTGCACCAGTAGCTCTTGTGAGCTGCTGGTGCAATGCTGAATACGGCGAGCGTATTGCTCGCCGTATTGAGCGAGGTCGATCCGGCCGACAGACCTTGATAAATTGAGGCCAGAGTCTTTCTATTTACACTTTATTTAACAAGCAGCGGACATCAGACCGCTGCTTTCCTAACCTTTTGCCACCTCTAAAGTGGCTAATTTCAATCTCCTGCCTGCACGTGATTGGCTGTGCGCGGGCAGGGGGCACAATTGCACGTGAGCGCAAAATAGTGCTTGTGTGCAATGCTGAATTCCGCCAATGGGAATTCAGCCCGCCAGAGGTGAGCTACGGCGGACCGGGGCGTGTATGTGCGCCGATGTCCGCCTCAGCTTGATAAATCGCCCCCTAAGTGCTATTGCATTGTCTTGTTCTCATGCATTTGTTGTTTATGTAAATCTGCTGCATATACTGGTCCTTTAAAAAAAGGACATAAAGGAGCAACAGTATAATGATCTAATGTAATAGAGGCATTCAGTCATGCAATAGTAAAGTTCACTAACTATAGGGCCAATCAGAATCCTTTAGAAAAGCTTAGCTACATAAAGCCCCATATTTATTTTGTACAAAAATCTTTAGATACATTTTTCTACAGGATGGTGGTCAGCAACTATATGCGTTTAGCCCTCACAATGGAACTAAACACATAGTTACCGTCTATTATCCATTGTCAATGCATGCATGCTCTCACACTGGGCACAATCAGTGGATTGGTGGCTATGCACATATGATGTTCCTAATTAGCTGTCTGTGTCCAATTTAAAATTGGAAGTTTGAGGCCTCTCTGAAGTGAACTTTTACTATGTATGTAATCCTTTCTGCATAGGTAACAACACACAGAACAACAGTAGTGCAACAATAAATTACCCTAGTACATTAAAGCATTGTATTATTGCTGATTTCTATAATGAGCACTATACAGCTCTATGGCCCCACTTAGACTGAATAGGCTCCAGACCCTTTTTTTTCCATGTAAAGACCATCACCCTGAAATCAACACACCCATTTTACCCCCACAATACAGCTTCTTAGTCATATTCAGCGCTGCGGAATCTGTTGGCGCTCTACAAATACCTGATAATAATAATAATAATCTTCTTTACACACATACAATAGATTGTAATCATTTTAAAAAATAGGTCAAGCAAAAAAAAAAATCAATTTATGAGCTCTGGGGATCTATATATACAGCGCATTATAAGAATTAATTTATCAGGCTGTTGAATTGTGAACACCTTTCTAATAAAACTTAGATTTATTATTTTTGTGTGTATCTGTAAGAGGTGTCAGGGCTTGGAAATATATTGGCCCACTATTAAAAAAACAAACAAACAAATAACGGAATAAACAAAAATACAAATTCAGTGTGTTCCCTATCAGTACATAAAGTGTTTTTTACCACTGTATATATAACGTCTATCAATACACAGTGCAACATGTTTTCACATCTGCCTATTATAAGTGTGAAAATATAAATACACAGTGCTCATATTTATTACATGTGTATACACATCCTACCTACATACTACTTGTATGTATATTAGCAGTCTATAGGTGCATGGTATCACTATATGAACATTTACAGTAGGGTCTGAAATGGAACTCACAAACAAGGGACATTAGTGGTAAAAGGGTTCTTGGTTAAAACATGGAATCCTCAATTGTACCAAAAAAATATTACAAAGCAGGAAGTAATCTAGTGTGAAATCTGACAGCCAGTTTTTGGGATACTACCATACTTAATTTGATAATGTTATTATCATACTAATATAAAACAGTGAATTTTCATTATGATTACCATCAATCTAGCTTTTCTTTAAAATGTCAATAGACAATAATATAACAGATTGCTTGTATTATTATTGATAACAACACTAATTTGTTACAAATCATATTCCATGGGGAGATTTACAAGACAGATAGATGGGACTAGTTTAAAAAGTGTATATACTCACATGATAGTTATACAACATGTTAGTCAACATGATTACACAGAACAATGCATTTTGTTTTAAAAGCTGTGTTCATTACAGTTGTGTAGATACTCATAATAATCATATGGTACACTTGTTCGTGTATCATTACTCAGTATCGGTATAAAGTGACTTATGTAAATACTACATTGTACTATACAAATATTCATTTGTTATCCTTGTTTGATTGCAGTAGACTATCAGCCACGCATCACCAATATACACTTCAACATATAATCTGGGGATACTCATCATCATCATCTTTATACAAAACAACATTGTCATTATCAGTATATAGATACTTTATACTATTCTAGAAAACAGTGTGATCATTATCAGCTCATTTTACAGCGCAGCATGGATCTGTCATAGGGAGGGCTGTATCCCACAAACACACTTAATGCAGAGTTGGTAACTTTTCCCACCTCCCTCTTTCTGTCTCCTTCCCCCCACCACCAACACCAGTGACCCAGATTGGGGGGGGGGGTGTCTGTGTCCCCTGTCCTTACCTGTCCCTGGCTCTTGAAGAGTGTTGTGTGGCCTCTGTTGTAGGGGAATAAGGAAGGGGGTACTGACTCCTGGAGGGGGAGGGGGTCCGATCAGGAGACGTCAGAAAGAAGACAAGTCTAAGAACTAAAAGAGAGTAAAGGAGTGAACAGCTGCTCCCTCCCCTCCTACCACCAGTGCCCTCCTCTCTCTATACTACCGCCCCCCTTTTCCACCCACTGCCCTTCCCTGTCACCAGCTCTCCTCCTATCTCACCGTCCATCCCACGATCTCTCCTGCCCTATACTCCCTCTTGTGTCCTGCTCCCTCCCTTACTTTCTCTCCTCCCTCCATATCACCTGCCCAGCCCTTCCAACAACAGTGACTCCTCCCTTTCATGAGGATTTCTTCACTTCTCCTTACCCTCCTCTACTGGTGCTCAACCCTTTCTCTTACAAACTCTCTAATAAAAATGATTCTCTCTTCCCAGTTTTTCCTTCTCTCCTTTTTGTATTTCCCTTATTTCGCCTGCTATTTACTCTGTCTGTGCCAATCAAAACTTTCTTTTGTGATAGCCATTCCCTAACGTGATTTAGCCTTATTCTTCATTCTACTTTTTTCCTCTTCAGTTTTTATACCTTTTTTTTTTTTATTATTTTGTAATCACCTCCCCCGTGTTTTTTCACAACCCCCTTTCACTACCTATTAAAATTCCCAGTGTTCATGTTACTGCCATTTAATCACCGAATCACATTCAAGTCTGCTTTTTAGTCATACACACATTTCCCAAGAAAAGTTGCCTTACGGGAAGAAGAAAAAAATCACACAGTTGACATTTTTTTCCCTCATTTTGGTTTAAAATAAATATTTTTATTGTTTATGAAATTCAGAACAGTCAAAAAAATGGAGTTGAGGGTGAACTTTTTTATTTTTTTTATTCACAAGCTAACTTCCCATCAAAGCTGGACAGAGCGATTGCAAACGCTTGGACAGCGCACATAGGATACTTGTAGTCCATGGTGAACGCATCATCCGCTACACGACCGAATTGCATGATGATGTAATCAACTGCAACAGAAAAATCAGGGTTACCATTCTCTTGTACTGTACCCAACAGACTATTTTATCTTGACAGAACTACTGGTTGGTTATAATAAATTAAGGGGTCGTTACAGTGGAAAAAAATGACATGCTAATTAGTTAGAGCATACAATGTTATCACTAGTGACCCTGAAACAATATTTAACTCATAGGTTAAACTCATAGGTAAAGGGCAGCTTGTGAGCCGCAGAGAACTGCTGGTCCCAACAGGAAACTGCTGCTGATCCAGGATCTGCTATTAAAAACCCTCAGATGAGAGATTATAGTTGGTACCACAAGGCCCTTAAAAAATTTTTTAGAAACACAACTGTTATCTTTAGAAATGTTTATGTTGGTATGTAGTGTTCTTTATGTGAAACATAGACCATTTGTTTGTGCGATTTTAAACATTCAGATGGGAAACTAGCTCTGCTGATGGGATTTGCAGCGGTTTCCAATGAGGACCAGCCATGCTCCGTGGCACTTCTACTGTGTGTTTAACCCCTTTTGTGAGGGTTAAACACATAGGGCCAGCAGGATTACCGCTAAAAGTAAACACAATCGCTTGAGCGCAGTCGTTATTTACTCTAGAATGATTACCACGACTTCAGAGCTCTGGTTAACTGTTTCACGAAACATATATTGCACAAAAAAGTTATAAGGGCTCAAAGATATGAGGTCTGAAAAAAAGGCAGGCAAATGGCTGTAACATTGAGATGCATATCTAAATATGTATATATATGTATGTATATATATATATATATATATATATATGTATACATATGTATTTATATGTGTATATATGTATTTACAGACATATATACACATATAAACACATAGATACATATGTACACATATATAGACATATATATAAGTGCATTTGAGCCCTTTGCAGCTAAGTAGATGAAAACATGTAAAAGCATATTTATGCAATATTCATATTTAATAAAGGTTTTAACTATGTATTTGGTGTAAATATTTTACATTCCAATGTTCTGCACATAGAAGAATATGTTCTAAGTA
The DNA here is from genome assembly GCF_027579735.1 of Bombina bombina. Lineage (NCBI taxonomy): Eukaryota > Metazoa > Chordata > Amphibia > Anura > Bombinatoridae > Bombina > Bombina bombina. The sequence continues at coordinate 477,652,313 of NC_069501.1, forward strand.
TTTATAAATAGACAATCTTATATATATATATCTGTATATATCTTATATCTATATATAATCATTTATAGATATATATTGGACAAAACAACATCATATATATGTAGACATATTTAAAGGGACAGTCTACACCAGAATTTTTATTGTTTTAAAAGATAGATAATCCCTTTATTACCCATTCCCCAGTTTTGCATAACCAACACAGTTATATTAATATACTTTTTACCTCTGTGATTATTTTGTATCTAAGCCTCTGCAAACTGCCCCTTTATTTCAGTTCTTTTGACAGTCGCAGTCTAGCCAATCAGTGCCTGCTCCCAGATAACTTCACGTGCACGAGCACAGTGTTATCTATAAGAAATATACGTGAACTAACACCCTCTAGTGGTGAAAAACTGTTAAATGCATTCTGAAAAGAGGTGGACTTCAAGGTCTAAGAAATTAGCATATGAACTTCCTAGGTTAAGCTTTCAACAAAGAATACCAAGAGAACAAAGCAAAATTGGTGATTAAAGTAAATTGGAAAATTGTTTAAAATTACATGCTCTATCTGAATCATGAAAGTTTATTTTGGCCTAGACTGTCCCTTTAAGAATAAATAGAACAAATCCTTCTATGTGAAGAACATTGGAATGTGAAATATTCATATTTTCATGTTGGGTTTGCACGAGAGTGGGGTGTTACTTTTTCCACTTTTTCTCCATTGACTTCTATGGGGGAAACGTGAACGCGCACACAATATACTTCTGCTTTTTTATCTCATCGGGTTGGTACCCGGGCATAAACAGTTTACTTTCAACTCAAAATACAAAATTACTTCTAGCACAATAAACGCTCGATCAGGAGAGTTAATTAGCGCTCCACTTGTAATTTCGCCCATAGTAGTGTAGGGTCGATAGTCTTAAGATTACATTCTCTAACGAATTCGAACATGGTAATTTTTCGACTATTATGTCCCTTTAAAGGGACATTTAAAAATACACTTTCATGATTCATACAGAGCATGCAATATTCAGATACTTTTCAGTTTGTTTCTTTGTCGGTTTTAAGATATTGCTCCATTAGTGCATTGCTGCTCTGGAGATCACTTTAAATATAGCTTTGTTTAACCCTTATGCAGGAATTTAAGGGACATGAAAGTCAAACTTAAACTTTCATTGTCCAGTGAGTGCAGATCCTTTTGCTTCTATGTTGATACTTGGGGCTCGATTTACCAAAGCCCTATGGCTGCAAGTTCTCACAAAAACTTGCTTGTCGTAATTTAACAAGCAGCAGTCACCAGACCGCCGCTTCCCTAACCTTTTTGCCACCTCTAGGGTGGCGAAATTCAATCTCCGCGGTCAAGTCCGACCGAGAAGATTGACAGCTCCTGCCCGCACGTGATTGGCTGTGCGCGGGCAGGGAGCGGGATTGCACGCGAGCACAAAATTGCGCTTGTGTGCAATGGTGATTACCTGCGGGTAATTTCGCCCGCCACAGGCGAGCTGAGGCGTACAGGGATGCGTATATGCGCCCCTGTCCGCCTCAGCTTTGATAAATCTAGCCCTTGGTGGCTGCAACTGACGGTGAGAGTGAGAATCCACTTGCTATTTTGTTTATACAGGGCTTTTTTTTTACAAGAGGTTACTGCTAAATATATCTAGCATTGTAAAAAACTTTGTCCCTTTGCTTTTCTCAAAGTTACTAAGCACAATATATCAATCAATAATCAATGAGTACCAGTGTTCTGTTGGATTCTGCAACCTGTCAGAATTTGCAACCTACCAATATGCGCATGCTCACAGATACGTCACCGCATTCCACTTGTTTTTGCCCCATTCTGCGTGCAGGCTCACATTGTTAAAGGGACAGTACACTGTAAAATTGTTTTTCCATAAATGTATTTTAAATGACTTGTTATACCAACTGCAGAGTATAAAATATTTGAGAAATTGCATTTTCGGGTTTATTTGTGTATCTGAAGTAGCTGGTTTTGTGCTTTGAAACCACAGCCTATTACAATGGGTTGAGCTTCAGGTAATATCAGATCTCATTATGTTATCACTTTTATGTACACAGACTTGCTTCCTTATCTTATATTTGTCTGGAACACCAAAGCTCAGTACATAGAGAGAACAATGGAAAATTATCATTTTATTACTTAACTATCATGCCCCCCACTGAGGGTGTAATCTCTTCTGCTGGCTGTGTTTACTTAGGCTTGTCAATAGCGTATACGCCAGTATCAAAACTTTCAGTATAGGTTGGGAAACCACAAACTAAATCAGCTATTTCAAATGCTGAAATATGAGTAAAGGAGCTACTTGCAACCAATTTAATACACTCTAGCAGGTAAAAAGGATCATTGGGAATAATTTAAAGAGGAGAAAGTTTTTGGGTGAACTGTCCCTTTAAGTAGCAAAATCTGCCAGTTAGCAAAATTTGTCACCACATTCCTCACATATTTTTAGCCACACTAACTGCACATGTGCGCGCATGTCAATTTCCCGCTTAGAAAGAAAAAAAAAAAACTTTATAAACTTTTTAAAGAGGAGTTATATTGTTTTCTGTAAAATGTGTAGCATACTGTATGTTTCCAAAAGCTCCAAGAGCCTTTAATTCCTCCCCCATCTCTGGTGTTCCAGTCTAATTTTTGCCTCAACAGGAGGAGGTTAAATAATTGAGGTGCTCCACATTCCTCGTTGAGAGGGTTCCTCAGACTGATTTAAGGCCCATTTTCCCCCTCAGATTGCTGCTCCTTGGGCAAAGTTGAGATTGGAGTATTGGGTAGTGACATAATCTTTCCCAGTGAGGAGTTAGTCACAAGCCCGCCACAGGTGTTGTTATGCGATTAATGTCCCTTGAATAGAACATAGCTACTCCTATACTAATAAACATGACTTTATAGTAATTAAAACCTAAAATAAATAATTTATTTCCGAAAAAGTCCTGTGGTACACCGTTGGAAAGAGCTAAAGGCATTGCTGTCTCCAAATGTGCACTCCCATGCAATATTCTAGTATCTACTTTGGACTGGCTGCAAGTATACTTGCAACCAATAGAATAGCAGTGTGTGCTTTTTTAGAGACAGTCTTGTCTTCACACTCTCTTTTATTGCCTTTTATTATATCTGTCTATAATTATATAATAATTAATATAATTAATATAATCGTCAAAAGAAGAGATTGATAAGGGGAACACCTAGCTTCCAACATGGCAGCACCAAAGTGGAACCTAAACCTTTACACAAATATCTTCAGCAAACAACTATTATATTTTAAAAAAAAGAAAGAAAAATCATCTACATACTATTCTTATATTATTCTCAGGGTAATCTTTGCTTTGATATACATCATTATATCTAGCATTATATCAGCCAATATGATTTATCCTACCTTAATTTCGATTGGCTGATAGAATTCTATCAGCCAATCAGAATTGAAGGGACGCCATCTTGGATGAAGTCATTTAAAGGAACCTTCATTCTTCAATTGGACGTCGAGCAAAGAGGATGCTCCGTGTCGGATGTCTTCAAGATGGAGCCGCTCCTCGTCGGATGGAAGAAGATATAAGATGCCGCTTGGATGAAGACTTCTGCCCGGCTGGAGGACCTCTTCGGCCCGGATTCGATGAAGACTTCTGCCCGGATCGGATGAAGACTTCTGCCCGGCTGGGTAAAGACGGCTCAAGGTAGGGTGATCTTCAAGGGGTTAGTGTTAGGTTTTATTAAGGGGGGATTGGGTGGGTTTTAGAGTAGGGTTGGGTGTGTGGGTGGTGGGTTTTAAAGTTGGGGGGTTGTATTTCTTTTTTTACAGGTAAAAGAGCTGATTACTTTGGGGCAATGCCCCGCAGAAAGCCCTTTTAAGGGCTATTTGTAATTTAGTATAGGGTAGGGAATTTTATTATTTTGGGGGGCTTTTTTTATTTTATTAGGGGGCTTAGATTAGGTGTAATTAGTTTAAACTTCTTGTAATTTTTTTTATTTTCTGTAATTTAGTGTTTGTTTTTTTTGTACTTTATTTATTTTTTATTTTTTTAAATATTTCTTTATTTGTCACAGACAATTTACAATACACTGATTTCATGTCCAACAGAAGTAAGAAAAAAAACCCAAAAGAATCATATATTCATGATTAAACTTAAACAGAATTTAACTTCAAATTGTCGGTGTTTTTTTTTTTTTTTTTACAATCTACTCCTGGCAGCACCTGGCTGCCACACATAAAAAACGAGAAACAACAACAACAAAAAACAACAAAAAAAAACCCCCCTCCAAGAGATAGTTAATACTATGCCTCGCTAGAATTTGTTATTCACGTGTGAGGGAACACCTCTAATACTACCAATTCTGCAAAACTAGAAGAGAGGAAAGGAAATAGCAGGGTGCCATCCTAATAAAAACATCCTGCAAATGAAAAAATGAAAAAAACAATTTGTTATTGTATTGCTTGGATAACCTGTGAAAATACAGGCACTCTACTAGCTTTCCAATCCTTTAATATAAGGTGTCTAACCAATAAAATAATGGTGTTTAGGATACAAAGCCCAAAACTATCTCCTTTATTGAGGGTCATAACTAAGAAAACAATATCTTGGAACGTGAGAGAAACAGACAATTTAAAGTGATAATTAACCCAATATATAGTTTTCAACCATAGTTGATTTATTTTTGGACAGGACCAAAACATATGCAGTAAATCCGCTCTAGGATTCGTACATCTTGGACAATTTGCAGACCTAGACGGGTAATATCTAGCTACCTTAAGTGGGTATAAATAAAAGTTGTTAACAAGCTTCATGTGTGATTCCTTCCAACTGATTGAAACTCTACACTTATTTAAAGTAATGAAACTTTGATTAATCCTATCCTGATCCATATCAGGGATTAATACAGCCCAAAAATTACAAATCTTATCCACGAAACCCTGACTTTGCTTCGATAGCATAATATCATAAATCAATGAGATTGACGTGTCACCAGTAACAAATCTTTGTATCAAAGTTCTGATATCGGACCACGCAATAGATGGGGGGAATTGCCATTTCTGAGCAGAAATAAAGTGTCGGGCCTGAAAAAAGGCTAATAGATTTGAGCTCGGTAAATCGTATAAAGAGAATAGGGTTTCCCCTGCTAGTAGTTGATAATCCACACCCAATAGCTGCTTTACCAAACTAAGCCCTTTCTCTGCCAATGATTTGAAAACACTTTGATTAATGCCTGGGGAAAATAGCGGATTACCCTGAATAGGAAGAAAATCTGAATAAACAAAATCGATCCCTAGAATTCTACAAAACTTGTGCCAACCTAAGACTATATTTTTGAATGTTATAAGAGAAAAAACATTAGAGGGCAGCTGACAAGGTTTACAATGCAATATTGCTGTTAACGCGAAAGGATATATTAAAAAGGTCTCCTCCTGAATGGAAGAAACTATATTAGTTTTAGCCAACCAGTCAAATTTTATCAAAGATGCTATATTATACAGCCTAACATCCGGAAGTGCTAGTCCTCCTAAACAGGTTTCCTGCATAAGCCTAGCTAGAGCCAGACAGGTTTTTTGTTCTGCCAGATAAATTTGGAGAAATAGCTGTAAAGCTTTCTCAAATCACAATTAGATAAAAATAGAGGAAGATTCTGTAGTGGATAAAGGAGGCGGGGAAAGATAATAGCCTTAATCAGATTCACTCTCGCTGTTATAGACAAAGAGAAAGACACCCATAATTGTAAATCCAATTTAACATTTTGGAGTAGCGGAAGATAGTTGTCTGAATACCAATGCTTAGGATTCCTATGCAGGTCTAAACCTAAATACAGTATTTAATAGAATCGACCACTCTGAAAGGGTTTGCAAAAGATGTAGGAGAGCATTTACCAACACAAATTAGTTTGCTTTTTTCTAGGTTGACCATATACCCTGAAAAAAGAGCTAAATTCTTCAAGTAGATAAATTAAGATTGGTATCGATTGATGAATATTCTCCAAAAATTCTAAGATATCATCCGCATAAAGCAAAATTTTCAAACTTTGAGAGCCCAGGGAAACTCCTGTTAAGGTGTCTCTCAATCGTATCGCTAAAGGTTCCAAGGCTAGGTTAAATAATAAAGGTGATAACGGACAACCTTGTCTCGTGCCTCGCTGCAATGTTATCCTAGGGGAACAAGTTCCATTTACTAACAAATATGATATAGGTGCCGAGTAGATTTTGTGAACAAACAAGTGACATAAATAGGTGTTCCCAAACGATAGAGTCGAATGCTTTGACTGCATCCAACGTAAGCACTGCCATATCCTGAGCCCTAGTGATTTTATGTCCTTGCTCCTTGTTCCAAGCATAATCTAGAAAGGTAGTAAGTTTACGAAAATTCTTAGTCAGATTCCTAGAGGTCATAAATCCTGTCTGATCAGGATGTATAAGATTCTGTAGAGAATAGGAAAGTCTAGCGGCTAGAATTGCAACTAATATCTTGTAATCAGAATTCAGGACCGAAATCGGTATATAGGATGCTAGATCCTCCGGATTTTTACCTTTTTTCAAAATAAGAGAAATGTTTGCTACTGAAAAATATGATGAAATCGCTTTATCTGTGGTATAATACTCATTATACAAAATCTCCAGAACTGGAAGAAGCTCCTCCATTAAACATTTATAAAATTCTGCTGGAAACCCATCTGGGCCAGCCGCTTTATTCAATTTAAGTTTATCAATAGCCTTACAAATCTCTTCCCTGGTTATTGGTTCATTTAATATTGCCAACTCTTCAGATTGAATCTTGGGAGTCGCAATTTTAGACCAAAATATATCTTGATTCTGAGAATTAGTATCAACCGCAGAATACAGATGTTGATAATAGGTAGCAAATACCTTACTGATTTCTTGAGTCTCAAGAAATCTAGACTCGCCATATTTGATAGCTGGTATGAATTTTTTTTTTCTTTCTAATTTTCGTGAGACTGGCAAAATATTTTGCCGAACACCCATGAAAGCCCCTATAATGACAATTTACTCTCACTTCTTCCTCTTGTGATTTTTGTTTCAGAAAGAGATCTCTCTCTTTTCTGCTCGCTAAATATTTATCCCAATTTATCTGCGAGGGGTCATTCTGTACCTGTCTAAAGGTATTCTTAACTTTATTAGCCAAGAAAACCTCCCGTGACTTTATCTTCCTATTTCGTCTGTTCAGATAGGCCATAATCTCCCCCCCGTAACACTGCTTTTGAAGCCTCCCAAAAAATTTCCACTTTGTTCCTATAGTCTGCATTATTTATACCATATTCAACCCATTTTAGTTTCAACCAAGATCGAAATCTAGGATCAGAGTATAGAAAGCGAGGAAAACAAAACACAGAATTCTGGGATTTAACCTTACTGCATGGAGGAAAAGAAAGTGAAATGATTGCGTGGTCCGATACCAGGATCTCTCTAATCTCTGCTTTTAATTGCTGAATAGATAAAGACTCTGAAACTAGGAACACTTCGATCCTGGAAAACGTCCTATGAGCTTTAGACTCACAGGTAAATGCTTGAGTATCAGGGTTTTGAATGCGCCAAATATCTGTCAAATTTAATTTAAGACAAAATTTCTTAAAATATTTAGCACTTTGCCTATAGATCGCTATATTCCTATTCAAAAGCCGATCTAAACACGGCTCCAATGTCATATTGAAATCTCCACACAAGACTAAGTTTTCCCTCCTAAACGGGTATACTTTCTTTTGAATCCCCTCCCAGAATTCTATAGAGAGTTTATTTGGCGTATAAATATTACAAATTGTAAATTTTATATCCTTAACAATAATTTGAAGTAAAATGAACCTGGCTGCGACATCAATCTCTACTTTAATAATCTTATACTCAAGTTGTTTATGGAGTGATACCACCACCCCACATTTCTTATTATGACCCTTAGTGGTAATTACCTCTCCGACCCAGTTCGTCTTTAGTTTAGCTGCTTCCAGTTCGTTAAGATGTGTTTCCTGAAGGCAGACTAGATCCGTTTTTTGTTTAGCTAAGATTTTAATGAATAATTTCCTTTTAGCTGGAGAAGAGATCCCCCCCCCACGTTCCAAGATAACATCTTAAATCCTTCTACTATCATCTTATCCTAACAAACTACCCCCAGGATAATGTATATATGTAAAAAAAAAAAAACCCACAAATAATAAAATCAGACCAGACATACTAATAGATTCCAAGATCCATATATAGACATTCAAATATCTAACTTTTTGCATCAACCAAAAACAAAGCAAAACCATCAATATCGACTCCCTGCACCTCATAGTTAAGCAGTTATTATGTTTGCCCTCTATTGCTATCCAAGGTTTTTATAAACTCAATGACTTCGATCCCCTCATTGAACATACGTTTATTGCCCTTGTCTTCCACTACAATTCTCGCTGGGTAAATCAGCCAGGCTTTTATGCCTTTATCAACTGAGAACAGTATGGTGCCATAACCTTACTCCTAGAGGAGGTCTCTGCAGAAAAATCCTGGAACAACAATATCTTATTATTCCCGAATATCAGAGAATCAGCTTTTTTAAATAGCCTCAATAACTCAACTTTGTCCTGAAATTTTAAAAGTTTGAAGATTTACATTCTTGGTCTAAGAGGCCCCTCCCCTGCTAACCTTTTGTGACCAACTCTATGAGCCCTTTCTACTGCTAGTGGTAAAAGTTGTGCTGGGATGCCCAGAGCCCGAGGTAAAGTGATAGATGTAAACTGAATCAGGTCTTCAAATTCAGGCAACTCAGGCAGCCCCACAATTCTAATGTTATTGCGCCTGGAGCGATCCTCCAGGCGCAATTGCATGTTGTTTAATTTGGCCTCTTGTTTTCGTATAACAGCTTCTTAAGCATTTGCCTGATCTTCTAACAGTGAGATCCTATCTTCTGCTTCAACTAATCGTGTTGAAAATTGTTTAACTTCTATAGAAAGTGCTCCTATATCTGACGAAATGACTCCTAATTCTTTTTTGATTGAGTCAAATTGTGGGGGAAAAATAGCGGTCAATTGGCCAATAAGAGCTTGAGTGTCAATAACCAAGGGAACCGAATCCGTTGGAATATCAGCATTAATATCTGCCATCTTGGCTTTTTTATCTTTAAGTTTCACAGGCATTTTTGGGGAATTGGTTTTACCCTGTATAACAAATTTTTCCATTGAGTGAGGTGTGAAAAAAAAAAAAATTACCCACGTGTGGCGTGCCACACTCTGGGGATTCTAAGTGCTCTTACAAACCAAAACAACAAACAAACGGGGCAAATACCCCCAGTGAGAGTACCTTTTTTTTTTCCCCTTCTCTTTTTTGTGTGTTTTATATATTTATTTTTTTATAGATGTGAAAAGTAGTTTCCCAATATGGTGTTGTGAATAAGTGCTTATCCTAATATAATAACAATGTGAAATAGGAACCACTTTTATCTACCAGTGCTATAAGCCTGTGTCTTACTTGACAAAAAAAAAGAAAAAATACCAATAATAAGGCCAAGCAAAAATGAATGGGGGCAAAAAGTTTGCATCCCCAAAAAAGGGACACTGATCTCTCGTGACCTTGTTTCCTGATCCCCCTGAATCCCTTTACAAAATAGTGAACTCTTGACACAATATAGATTTGTCTAACGACTGCTAACACAGAAGATCTAAAAGGGTAAGCACCCTGCTATCACCCAATCATTATTAATATGTACACATCATATAATAAACAGAAGAAAAAGAGACATCAATATATTTCCAGCAGGATAATTAGAAAACTGGGATTTAGAATGACTCCCAAATATTGTTCAAAACGTTTGATGGTGCCAACCTTCCTTATGACCAGGAAAGTTTCTTTTATTCCTGTGATCTCATCACCCCGTAACCAACAACAAGGAGGAAATATTCAGGCTCCAATTTAACAGAACTGAGCAGGCAAGGGAGTTTGCCCCCTGGTAAATGAAACCACACCAAGGCAGCTCTTATCCCATGAACCACATTATCTCACAGAGGCCTGTGATCAAGGCTGTATATACACAGTCTGTTCTTAGCTCCAAGCTTGAGTCTTGATTTTACTATCCATACAAGGTCAGCACCACCCCAACATATTAAATAATTTGTACAAAAAACGGAGCCTGAAGTCTAGAATTTCAAGACAGACACGGCGGCTACCGTTGATACTTGCAAGTTCTTGATGGTGCTTGGCCAAAAATCCTCCGCTGCGAATAGCCGTCTCCCAAGCAGTTTTTACCACAGCATAGGGTTTGGCTATACCCCTCCTTTGGGGCAAAACAACTTTCAACGGTCCTCCGGGTCTCCCACAACAGCTCACAGATCCTCAACTCTGCTATCTTAAAGCACATAACCCTTCGTGAGTTTGCCGCCCCTCTCACCACAGACGGATCATCCTCCTGCTATCCTAAAGTTCTCACGCCACCACTCATGAATCCTCAGCACTGCTGTAGTGGTGCGTGATGCGTAGAACCCTCCGCGCGATGACAGCGTCTCTCACAGCAGCGAGATTGACTCCGGCACCGGCTCACCACATCCAGCGCCCTTGATTATTGTGGGTATACAATTACTTGTGCGGCTTCTCATGCGCCAGGGAGTCTCTTGAAAAAATTTGGCAACCAAGTTGCAAAGGTATGTCTGGACCTTCCCAGTTAAGACAAATAAGCGGGACAACAGCTGGCCCACCCGGCCGAGTAGGTTTCCTCCTCAGGCTATACACAGCCTTGTTGCAGCCCAGCTGAACCCCAACGTGTCTGGGGACTATGATTTTTCGTAGGTCAGCCGACACGCCAACATGGAGTTGCAAAGTTGCCTGTAAAATAAAAATAAATCCTAAAATAGCTACAATGTAATTAATAATTATATTGTAGCTATCTTAGGGTTTATTTTATAGGTAAGTATTTAGTTTTAAATAGGAATAATTGAGTTAATAATAATAAATTTATTTAGATTTATTTAAATAATATTTAAGTTAGGGGGGGTGTTAGGGTTAGGTTTAGGGGTTAATACTTGAATAGGTTAATTGTGTTGTGGGCTATGGCGGTTTAGGGGTTAATAATTGAGTTATTACTTGCTGTGTGGGTTTGATGGCGGATATAGGGGTTAATAGTTTAAATAGGCATATTGCATTGTGGGGGGTTGTCGGTCTAGGGGTTAATACATTTAATATTAGTAATGAGAGGGGGGATTGCGGATATAGGGGTTTTACGTGTCGGGCTTATTTTTGGGAGGCGTGTTAGACTTTTACGGGAGATTTGTTATTTTCTTTACTTTTCTTAGGTGCCGGCAGTTTCTAAAGTGCCGTAAGTCACTGGCGACTCCAGAAATTTGTATTTACGCTCATTTCTGGACATCGCTAGTTTATCTGACTTACGGCACTTTATGAACTGCTGGCGGGGTTTATGTAATACCCCAATGTGCAAGGTCAAATTACGGTCGGCGCAGGTTCCCATGCTTGCGCCGAAACCTGCGCCGTATATTTGATCGCGCCCCTAGAAGAGTAGGAGGTTAAGAAACAGGAGGTGAGGACTGCAAGTTTGAGAAAGATGTTAATGCAGAGTTAGATGAGGGAAATGTTAGGTAAGAGAAATATTATTGAGTTGGGTGGTAGGCTTCTCTGAACAGAAAAGTCTTCAGAGAGCATTTAAAAGAAGAAAGATTAGGGCAAAGCCTGACAGCACGATGGAGAGTGTTCCATAGAGTAGGTGCTGCACGACAGAAGTCTTGCAGTCTAGCATGAGAGGAGGTGATAGTCGCAGATGCAAGGAGCAGGTCATTGTTGGATCTTAGTGGGCGGGCTTGAGTATACTTGTTGATTAGAGAGGATAGGTAGAGGGGAGCGGTGTTGGTGAGAGCTTTGTATGCAAGGGTGAGAATTTTGAATTTTATTCTGCTGTGTATGGGGAGCCAATGAAGGGACTCGCAGAGAGGTGCAGCAGATACAGAGCGACAGGAAAGGTGGATCAGCCTGGCAGAGGCATTTAGGATGGATTGAAGGGGGGAGAGGCGGGAAAGAGGAAGGCCAGTAAGTAGGTTATTGCAATAGTCAAGTTGGGAAATAACAAGGGAGTGGATTATTTGCTTTGTGGTGTTTGCGCACAGAAAAGGTTGAATCTTGGAAATGTTGCGTATATGGTTGCGGAAGGATGTAGAAAGCGATTGGATATGGGGTGCGAAGGATAGATTTGAGTCAAGTGCAACTCCGAGGCAGCGGACTTGGGGCGATGGGGAAATGGTGATGCAGTCAACAGGGATAGAGAAGTCACAAGTCGGCGTAGAGCTTGAGGGGGGATAAGAAGGAGCTCAGTCTTGGACATGTTAATCTTTAGGTAGTGAGAGGCCATCCAGGAAGAAATACCAGATAAGCAGTCACTTTGGGGCAAAACAACTTTCAACGGTCCTCCGGGTCTCCCACAACAGCTCACAGATCCTCAACTCTGCTATCTTAAAGCACATAACCCTTCGTGAGTTTGCCGCCCCTCTCACCACAGACGGATCATCCTCCTGCTAGCCCTCTCCAGGTAGGAGACTTTCAGCTATCCTCCAGTTCTCACGCCACCACTCATGAATCCTCAGCACTGCTGTAGTGGTGCGTGATGCGTAGAACCCTCCGCGCGATGACAGCGTCTCTCACAGCAGCGAGATTGACTCCGGCACCGGCTCACCACATCCAGCGCCCTTGATTATTGTGGGTATACAATTACTTGTGCGGCTTCTCATGCGCCAGGGAGTCTCTTGAAAAAATTTGGCAACCAAGTTGCAAAGGTATGTCTGGACCTTCCCAGTTAAGACAAATAAGCGGGACAACAGCTGGCCCACCCGGCCGAGTAGGTTTCCTCCTCAGGCTATACACAGCCTTGTTGCAGCCCAGCTGAACCCCAACGTGTCTGGGGCTATGAGGCTAAGAGTGGGGACTATGATTTTTCGTAGGTCAGCCGACACGCCGACATGGAGTTGCAAAGTTGCCTGTAAAATAAAAATAAATCCTAAAATAGCTACAATGTAATTAATAATTATATTGTAGCTATCTTAGGGTTTATTTTATAGGTAAGTATTTAGTTTTAAATAGGAATAATTGAGTTAATAATAATAAATTTATTTAGATTTATTTAAATAATATTTAAGTTAGGGGGGTGTTAGGGTTAGGTTTAGGGGTTAATACTTGAATAGGTTAATTGTGTTGTGGGCTATGGCGGTTTAGGGGTTAATAATTGAGTTATTACTTGCTGTGTGGGTTTGATGGCGGATATAGGGGTTAATAGTTTAAATAGGCATATTGCGTTGTGGGGGGTTGTCGGTCTAGGGGTTAATACATTTAATATTAGTAATGAGAGGGGGGATTGCGGATATAGGGTTTCAACAGATCCTGAGCTCTGCTATCTTAAAGCACATAACCCTTCGTGATTTCGCCGCCCCTCTCACCACAGACGGATCATCCTCCTGCTAGCCCTCTCCAGGTAGGAGACTTTCAGCTATCCTCCAGTTCTCACGCCACCACTCATGAATCCTCAGCACTGCTGTAGTGGTGCGTGATGCGTAGAACCCTCCGCGCGATGACAGTGTCTCTCACAGCAGCGAGATTGACTCCGGCACCGGCTCACCACATCCAGCGCCCTTGATTATTGTGGGTATACAATTACTTGTGCGGCTTCTCATGCGCCAGGGAGTCTCTTGAAAAAATTTGGCAACCAAGTTGCAAAGGTATGTCTGGACCTTCCCAGTTAAGACAAATAAGCGGGACAACAGCTGGCCCACCCGGCCGAGTAGGTTTCCTCCTCAGGCTATACACAGCCTTGTTGCAGCCCAGCTGAACCCCAACGTGTCTGGGGCTATGAGGCTAAGAGTGGGGACTATGATTTTTCGTAGGTCAGCCGACACGCCGACATGGAGTTGCAAAGTTGCCTGTAAAATAAAAATAAATCCTAAAATAGCTACAATGTAATTAATAATTATATTGTAGCTATCTTAGGGTTTATTTTATAGGTAAGTATTTAGTTTTAAATAGGAATAATTGAGTTAATAATAGTAAATTTATTTAGATTTATTTAAATAATATTTAAGTTAGGGGGTTGTTAGGGTTAGGTTTAGGGGTTAATACTTGAATAGGTTAATTGTGTTGTGGGCTATGGCGGTTTAGGGGTTAATAATTGAGTTATTACTTGCTGTGTGGGTTTGATGGCGGATATAGGGGTTAATAGTTTAAATAGGCATATTGCATTGTGGGGGGTTGTCGGTCTAGGGGTTAATACATTTAATATTAGTAATGAGAGGGGGGATTGCGGATATAGGGGTTTTACGTGTCGGGCTTATTTTTGGGAGGCGTGTTAGACTTTTACGGGAGATTTGTTATTTTCTTTACTTTTCTTAGGTGCCGGCAGTTTCTAAAGTGCCGTAAGTCACTGGCGACTCCAGAAATTTGTATTTACGCTCATTTCTGGACATCGCTAGTTTATCTGACTTACGGCACTTTATGAACTGCTGGCGGGGTTTATGTAATACCCCAATGTGCAAGGTCAAATTACGGTCGGCGCAGGTTCCCATGCTTGCGCCGAAACCTGCGCCGTATATTTGATCGCGCCCCTAGAAGAGTAGGAGGTTAAGAAACAGGAGGTGAGGACTGCAAGTTTGAGAAAGATGTTAATGCAGAGTTAGATGAGGGAAATGTTAGGTAAGAGAAATATTATTGAGTTGGGTGGTAGGCTTCTCTGAACAGAAAAGTCTTCAGAGAGCATTTAAAAGAAGAAAGATTAGGGCAAAGCCTGACAGCACGATGGAGAGTGTTCCATAGAGTAGGTGCTGCACGACAGAAGTCTTGCAGTCTAGCATGAGAGGAGGTGATAGTCGCAGATGCAAGGAGCAGGTCATTGTTGGATCTTAGTGGGCGGGCTTGAGTATACTTGTTGATTAGAGAGGATAGGTAGAGGGGAGCGGTGTTGGTGAGAGCTTTGTATGCAAGGGTGAGAATTTTGAATTTTATTCTGCTGTGTATGGGGAGCCAATGAAGGGACTCGCAGAGAGGTGCAGCAGATACAGAGCGACAGGAAAGGTGGATCAGCCTGGCAGAGGCATTTAGGATGGATTGAAGGGGGGAGAGGCGGGAAAGAGGAAGGCCAGTAAGTAGGTTATTGCAATAGTCAAGTTGGGAAATAACAAGGGAGTGGATTATTTGCTTTGTGGTGTTTGCGCACAGAAAAGGTTGAATCTTGGAAATGTTGCGTATATGGTTGCGGAAGGATGTAGAAAGCGATTGGATATGGGGTGCGAAGGATAGATTTGAGTCAAGTGCAACTCCGAGGCAGCGGACTTGGGGCGATGGGGAAATGGTGATGCAGTCAACAGGGATAGAGAAGTCACAAGTCGGCGTAGAGCTTGAGGGGGGATAAGAAGGAGCTCAGTCTTGGACATGTTAATCTTTAGGTAGTGAGAGGCCATCCAGGAAGAAATACCAGATAAGCAGTCACTGACATGAGAAAGGACAGAGGAATAGAGAGCAGGGGTGGAGAGGTAGATCTGGGTGTCATCAGCATAGAGGTGATATTTGAAGCCATAACTGTTGATAAGTTTACCCAGCAAAGAAGTATAGATGGAGAAGAGTAGAGGACCCAGAACAGATCCTTAAGGTACTCCAACAGACAGAGGCATTGGAGAGGAGGAGTCGCCGACAAATGACACAGAAAAAGACCTGTGAGAAAGAGCAGTGTCACAGAGGCCAACAGAGCTAAGGATCTGTAGGAGGAGGGGGTGGTCAACTGTGTCGAAGGCAGCTGAGAGGTCAAGTAAGATAAGTATGGAGTAGTGGCCAATATTTTTAACAGAGAGAAGATCGTTAGTAATCCAATGTCTTACTTCTAATGTTTTGTTAATTGCCATGTGATGTTCAATCCTTATCAATACTTGCTATTATTCTAAAAGTTATAGCTGTCTTATTCTATAGTTTTAACCTCCTCCAAATTTTATTGTGTGTTTACTTAACTCACCCTGACCAGACCAGAATCTAACTTTCAAATTGGCCCTTCATTTGTCTCTGATTTATCAATCAAGTAATTTAGTGGACACAGCTGACTTCCCTGCCTATATATTTTAACATCAGTTTGGGATGTGCATTGCTACAACAACATATGTTCACATTTTTAAAGTGAACACTTTATAAGTGAGGCATTAACAATATAATTATACAAGAATTTAACAAGGATCTGGGCAAGGGGCAATGTACCTCATTGTTTCCTTATGCAATTGCTACTGTAATACTGTGTCTTATGTGTTTAATTGGTTTCCACTTTTGTAAAAATGCTCAATATATTCATATTCCTTTTTGCTGCCTCTTGTCTCTATAACAAACTACATTATTCAATTACTCCTTCTCCCTCTCCACTGTTTATTAGCCCATCTCTCTTAAACTCACCTTACTTGTGTACTCATGAACTTTACTTATCCCTAAACACTCTCTCTCCCCCCTGCACCTCGTCTCAAAAGCAGTCTCATTACTGCAAATCTGTATCACATCTCATGTCACTCTCCCTCTTGCTATTACTAACTGCTGGTGACATCTCCCCTAATCCTGGACCTCAACTACTGCCTAGCCGTGCACATCCATGTGTACCATCCCATAGACTCAGAAAACAAAACTCAGCCAACCTTACTTACATTCCTCTTGCATCAAAAGCCACTACCTCTTTCACTTGGGCACTCTGGAACTCTTGCTCTGATTGCAACAAGCTCACTTCTATACATGACCTCTTTATCTCTCGGTCCCTCAACCTTCTGGCCCTAACATAAACTTGGCTCTCTCCCCTAGACACAGCATCCACTGCTGCTCTGTCACATGGGGGTCTCCACTTCAGCCACACTCCTAGGTCTGGTAATAGACAAGGAGGTGGTGTAGGTATTTTACTTTCCTCTCATTGCACCTCTCAACAAATACAACCCATCTCTTCCCTCACATTTTCCTCATTCGAAACCCACATGGCTCGCTTATTCTCTCCCCTCTCTATACGTGTTGCAGTCATATACCGACCCCCTGGCTCCTCAACTCAATTTCTAGATCACTTGGCTGCCTGGCTACCTTATTTCCACCCCTTCCCTCATTCTTGGCGACTTCAACACCCCTCTTGACAATCCCACTGCCTCCTCTGCAAAACAACTTCTACAACTCACTTCCTCTTTCGGTTTGTCACAATGGACTGATTCTTCCACTCACAAAGATGGTCACTCCCTTGACCTGATCTTTAGCTATCGATGCACTCTCTCAAACTTCACAAACTCCCCCTTTCCTCTTTCTGATCACCATATCCTTACTTGCAACATATCATCCCTCCCTACAACTCTCCCTCCTTCTACTCCTCACACCAAACTTCACAGAAGCATTATGTCATTAGATCAGCAACAGCTCGCTAGTTCTCTCAAACCTCTCCTCTCATCCATCTCCTCCTTTTCCTGCCCTGACCAATCTATCTGCCACTATAATTCCACCCTTACATCCGTCCTTGACAATCTGGCCCCTCTTACCATAGCTCGGAAATCACACACTCATCCTCAGCCCTGGCATACTCCTCTGACATGGTACCTACACAGATGTTCCCGTACTGCTGAGCAGCACTGTAGAAAATCTCGGAGTTCAGCTGATTTTCTTCATTACAAATTCATCTTGAACTCCTACTATTCTGCCCTTAATCTCCATAAGCAACACTACTTCTCTACTCTTATCGCTAATCTTTCTTCAAACCCAAAAGTCTGTTCTCCACTTTCAATACTCTTCTCCGCCCTCCCTCACCTCCTATTACAACTTCTCTGTCAGCCACTTCATTAAAACAAAATCGACTTAATCAGAAACTAAATCAGCTCTCAACATAATTCCATTCTCTCACCCCATCAAATGCTCTCAATCAACCACAACCCACATAACCTTAAACTTAGCTCATTCTCCCCTGTTACTGAGGAAAATGTTTTTGCACTTATACTGCGCTCTCACTTCACTACCTGTCCCATTGACCCTACCCCCTCACAGCTAATCCCCTCCCTCTCTGCTACCCTTACCCCTATACTCACAAACATTTTCAACCTCTCCCTCAGCACCGGTATATTTCCCTCATCTCTGAAACATTCACTGGTCACACCTATCCTCAAAAAACCTTCCATTAATCCTACCTCCCCATCTAACTACCGCCCTATTTCCCTCCTCCCTCTTGCCTAAGAGCTTCTTGAAAAACTAGTATATGCACGCCTATCCCACTTCCTTACATTAAACTCTCTCCTTGACCCACTGTAATCTGGATTTCATCCCCATCACTCCACAGAGACAGCAATTGTTAAGGTTACCAATGACATACTTACAGCAAAATCAAAAGGCCACTTCTCTCTGCTTATCCTCCTTGATCTGTCCACAGCCTTTAACACTACTGACCACCCTCTTTTGCTACAAACCCTCCAATCCGTCGGCATCTGTGACACAGCCCTCTTGTGGCTCTCTTCCTATCTGTCGGCATCTGTGACACAGCCCTCTCGTGGCTCTCTTCCTACCTGGTGGCGGGGCCTCCTCTGCCCCGCCACCACTTTCTGTCGGAGTACCACAAGGCTCTGTCCTCGGTCCCTTTCTCTTCTCAATCTGCACGTCATCACTAGGTTCCCTAATAAAGTCCCATGGTTTCCAATATCATTTGTATGCCGACGACACCCAAATCTACTTCTCTGCACCAGACCTATCTCCTTCCTTGCTAACCTGTGTCACTAACTGTCTTTCTCGCATCTCTTCCTGGATGTCCTCTCACTACCTCAAGCTAAATCTCACCAAAACTGAGCTTCTTATTTTCCCCCCTTCTTCCAAAATCTCCACCCCCAATCTCTCTATAACTGTCGACAACTCCATCATTACCCCTACCCCGCATGCCCGATGTCTCGGGGTCACATTTAACTCAGATCTTTCTTTCACTCCTCACATTCAGTCCTTGGCTAAAGCCTGCCGCTTCCACCTCAAAAACATCTCTAAAATTAGACACTTCTTTACACAAGACACAACTAAGATTTTAATCCACTCTCTCATCCTTTCCGGCCTCGATTACTGCAACTCGGTCTTCTCTGGTCTCCCCACCTGCCGCCTAGTTCCTTTACAATCCATAATGAATGCCTCTGTCAGGCTCATCTTCCTTACACGTCGCTCTTCATCTGCTGCACCTCTCTGACAATCACTTCATTGGCTTCCTCTTGCCTCTAGGATCAAACACAAAATTCTCACTCTGACATACAAAGCCCTCAGCTGCACTGCTCTCCCCTATATCTCAGACCTTGTCTCCAGATACTCTCCCTCCCATCCCCTTCGCTCTGCTCATGACCTCCTACTCTCCTCCTCTCTTGTTACCTCATCACACTCCCATTTACAGGACTTCTCCAGATTGGTTCCCATCTTGTGGAACTCTCTGCCTTGCTCCACAAGACTCTCCCCTAGTTTTGAAAACTTCAAGCTCTCCCTAAAGACTCTACTGTTCAGGGATGCATACAACCTATGCTAACCTTTCTTTATACCAGTTCCTCTCCTCCATTGCTATCCCCTGAACCCCCTTAGCATGTAAGCCTAAGAGTCCAGCTGTTTGTAGATCACCTTCTTAAGAGCTGACTACAACAGTGCAACTCTTGGCAGGGCCCTCTACCCATTTGATCCTTATAATTGTTTTGTTGTACTCCGCATTTGTTTATAGCGCTGCGGAATCTGTTGACACTCTACAAATAACTGACAATAATAATTCCTCTAAAAGATATGGGAGAGATGTGGAAGGAGAAGCCAGGGACACCTGTACATCATCAGTGTACATATATCATTTGTATTCATTCTGCCCTTTGCAAATGCATTTATGTGATTATTCTTCCTAATATGTGCTGCTAGTACTTCCATAGTGATGATAAATAAGGTAGGGGATAAAGGACAACCTTGTCGAGTGCCATTGCGAATGAGAAAGGAGGACAAAATTCCATTAACTTTTATTTTGGCTGAGGTGCGGTATATAAACTAAATATTCTTTTTAGCATTTTTCTCCCAAATCCTATATATTTCAATATTGCGAATAAAAAGTTTCAATTCAACCTATCGAATAATTTTTTAGCATCTGTGGAAATCAACACTGATGGGATGTTATTTAGTTTTGCATATTCTATTAACTGTAGGACACTAATGGTGTTGTCCCTGGCCTCTCTATGTGGGACAAAGCCTACTTGGTCTACATGTATTAATTCGGGAAGGACTTTATTTAGTCGAGTAGATAATATTTTGGAATAAATCTCTAAGTCCGTGTTCAGTAAGGAGATAGGCCGATAGTTACTAGGTAGTGTTGCTGTCTTGTTTGGTTTGGGCATTACCGTGATATGGGATAAAATACATTCTGTGTCATGCTAAATATTTTTATCCCTAACGCACTAACTACGCTCAAAGTAAAATTTTAATGTGGCCAGGTTTGCACGTAAAAAGTTAGCCCACGAGTGAAAGATCAATCGCGCTAGTTTCTGGACTTTGGATAGTGCGACCACACTAACTTCTTCTCCCCATAGACTTCTATGGGGCGTGCTACTAACAATAAACAAAAACTTAACAGTTATATCTCGCGCCCTTACCCAACACCACATTAGACCAACAGCGCTAAACCAGAAGGTAGTTATGAATACTTTACTTCACATCTTTTTATTTTAAGATGCATATTTCTATATTAAATATTAACTCATCCCTATCTTATAATAAATTTAAACTTACCTTTAAAATTACATTAAACTATATTAAATTAATAATTAACCTACCCTAAATTTTATTCTAAAATTACATTAAACTAT
Organism: Bombina bombina; assembly: GCF_027579735.1. NCBI lineage: Eukaryota > Metazoa > Chordata > Amphibia > Anura > Bombinatoridae > Bombina > Bombina bombina. The sequence continues at coordinate 477,673,083 of NC_069501.1, forward strand.
ATTATACTAATAATTAATCTACCCTAACTATTAGACTAAATTACATTAAACTATATTAAATTAATAATTAACCTACCCTAACTTTTATACTAAAATTACATTAAACTATATTAAACTAATAATTAATCTACCCTTACTTTTATAATAAAATTACATTAAACTACAAATTAATGCCTAGATTTAGAGTTCTGCGTTAGCCGTCAAAACCAGCGTTAGGGGGTCCTAACACTGGTTTTGTCCTACCGCTGGTATTTAGAGTCTTGTAGGTAAGGGTCTAATGCTCACTTTCCAGCCGCGACTTTTCCATACCGCAGATCCCCTTACGTCAATTGCGTATCCTATCTTTTCAATGGGATCTTTCTAACGCTGGTATTTAGAGTCTTGGCTGAAGTGAGCGTTAGAACTCTAACGACAAGACTCCAGCCGCAGAAAAAAGCCAGGAGTTAAGAGCTTTCTGGGCTAACGCCAGTTCATAAAGCTCTTAACTACTGTGCTCTAAAGTACACTAACACCCATAAACTACCTATGCACCCCTAAACCGAGGCCCCCCCACATCGCCGCCACTCTATTAAAATTTTTTAACCCCTAATCTGCCGACCGCACACCGCCGCAACCTACATTATCCCTATGTACTCCTAATCTGCTGCCCCTAACATCGCCGACCCCTACATAATATTTATTACCCCCTAATCTGCCCCCCCAATGTCGCCGCTACCTACCTACAATTATTAACCCCTAATCTGCCGACCGGACCTCACCGCTACTATAATAAATGTATTAACCCCTAATCCGCCTCACTCCCGCCTCCAAACCCTATAATAAATAGTATTAACCCCTAATCTGCCCTCCCTAACATTGCCGACACCTAACTTCAAGTATTAACCCCTAACCTGCCGACCGGACCTCGCCGCTACTCTAATAAATGTATTAACCCCTAAAGCTAAGTCTAACCCTAATCCTAACACCCCCCTAAATTAAATATAATTTAAATCTAACTAAATAAAATACATTTTATTAAATAAATTATTCCTATTTAAATCTAAATACTTACCTGTAAAATAAAACCTAATATAGCTACAATATAAATAATAATTATATTGTAGCTATTTTAGGATTAATATTTATTTTACAGGCAACTTTGTATTTATTTTAACCAGGTACAATAGCTATTAAATAGTTAATAACTATTTAATAGTTACCTAGTTAAAATACTAGACTATCAATAAATTAATTAAATAAACTATCTACAATTATCTACAATTAAATCAACTAAACTAAATTACAAAAAAAACAAACACTAAATTACAAAAAAAACAAACACTAAATTACAAAAAATAAAAAAAGATTACAAGAATTTTAAACTAATTACACCTACTCTAAGCCCCCTAAAAAAATAACAAAGCCCCCCAAAATAAAAAAATGCCCTACCCTATTCTAAAATAAATATTTTACAGCTCTTTTACCTTACCAGCCCTTAAAATGGCCTTTTGCGGGGCATGCCCCAAAGAATTCTGCTCTTTTGCCTGTAAAACATACAATACCCCCCCCAACATTACAACCCACCACCCACATACCCCTATTCTAACCCAAACCCCCTTAAAAAACCTAACACTAAGCCCCTGAAGATCTTCCTACCTTGTCTTCACCACGCCGGGTATCTCCGATCCGTCCAGAAGAGGGTCCGAAGTCTTCATCCTATCCGGCAAGAAGAGGAGATCCGGACCGGCAAACATCTTCATCCAAGCGGCATCTTCTATCTTCTTCCATCCGGCGCGGAGCAGGACCATCTTGAAGCAGCCAACGCGGATCCATACTCTTCTAACGACGTCCGAATGAAGGTTCCTTTAAATCACGTCATCCAAGATGGCGTCCCTCAAATTCCGATTGGCTAATAGGATTCTATCAGCCAATCGGAATTAAGGTAGGAAAAATCTGATTGGCTGATTGAATCAGCTAATCAGATTCAAGTTCAATCGGATTGGCTGATCCAATCAGCCAATCAGATTGAGCTCGCATTCTATTGGCTGTTCCGCGTCGGCTGCTTCAAGATGGTCCCGCTACGAGCAGGATGGAAGAAGATAGAAGATGCTGCTTGGATGAAGATGTTTGCCGGTCCGGATCTCCTCTTTTTGCCGGATAGGATGAAGACTTCGGAGCCTCTTCTGGACCTCTTCTTGCCGGATAGGATGAAGACTTCGGACCCTCTTCTGGACGGATCGGTGATACCCGGCGTGGTGAAGACAAGGTAGGGAGATCTTCAGGGGCTTAGTGTTAGGTTTTTTAAGGGGGGTTTTGGTTAGATTAGGGGTATGTGGGTGGTGGGTTGTAATGTTGGGGGGGGGGTATTGTATGTTTATTTAAATGCAAAAGAGCTGTTTTCTTTGGGGCATGCCCCGCAAAAGGCCCTTTTAAGGGCTGGTAAGGTAAAAGAGCTGTTAAATTTTTATTTTAGAATAGGGTAGGGCATTTTTTTTATTTTGGGGGGCTTTGTTATTTTTTTAGGGGGCTTAGAGTAGGTGTAATTAGTTAAAAATTCTTGTAATCTTTTTTTATTTTTTGTAATTTAGTGTTTGTTTGTTTTTGTAATTTAGTGTTTGTTTGTTTTTGTAATTTAGTTTAGTTGATTTAATTGTAGATAATTGTAGGTAGTTTATTTAATTTATTTATTGATAGTGTAGTGTTAGGTTTAATTGTAACTTAGGTTAGGATTTATTTTACAGGTAATTTTGTAATTATTTTAACTAGGTAGCTATTAAATAGTTATTAACTATTTAATAGCTATTGTACCTAGTTAAAATAAATACAAAGTTGCCTGTAAAATAAATATTAATCCTAAAATAGCTACAATATAATTATTATTTATATTGTAGCTATATTAGGGTTTATTTTACAGGTAAGTATTTAGCTTTAAATAGGATTAATTTATTTAATAAGAATTATTTTATTTCGTTAGAATAAAATTATATTTAACTTAGGGGGGTGTTAGGGTTAGGGTTAGACTTAGCTTTAGGGGTTAATACATTTATTAGAGTAGCGGTGAGGTCCGGTCGGCAGATTAGGGGTTAATAATTGTAGGTAGGTGGCGGCGACGTTGGGGGCGGCAGATTAGGGGTTAATAAATATAATATAGGGGTCAGCGGTGTTAGGGGCAGCAGATTAGGGGTACATAGGGATAACGTAGGTTGCGGCGGTGTACGGAGCGGCAGATTAGGGGTTAAAAATAATATGCAGGGGTCAGCGATAGCGGGGGCGGCAGATTAGGGGTTAATAAGTGTAAGGCTAGGGGTGTTTGGACTCGGGGTACATGTTAGGGTGTTAGGTGCAGACTTAGGAAGTGTTTCCCCATAGGAAACAATGGGGCTGCGTTAGGAGCTGAACGCTGCTTTTTTGCAGGTGTTAGGTTTTTTTTCAGCTCAAACTGCCCCATTGTTTCCTATGGGGGAATCGTGCACAAGCACGTTTTTGAAGCTGGCCGCGTCCGTAAGCAACGCTGGTATTGAGAGTTGCAGTGGCGGTAAATATGCCTGTACGCTCCCTTTTTGGAGCCTAATGCAGCCCTTCAGAGAACTCTAAATACCAGCGTTTTTTAAAAGGTGCGTGGGAAAAAAACCACGCGTAGCTAACACACCCCTTTGGCCACAAAACTCTAAATCTAGGCGTAAATTAGCTATATTATATATTTAAACACCTAACCCTACTCAAATAATTAAAATCTACACTAAAAAATGACTAAGTTACAAAAAACTAACAACTAAGTTACAAAACATAACAAACACTAAGTTACACAAAAAAATAAACACTAAGTTACAAAAAATAAAAAATAAATTATCAAAGGTTTAAACTAATTACACCTAATCTAAAGGCCCTATGAAAATAAAAAAGCCCCCCCAAAAATAAAAAACAACCATAACCTACAATAAACTACAAATAGCCCTGAAAAGGGCCTTTTGCTGAGCATTGCTTCAAAGAAATCATCTATTTTACCTGTAAATAAAAAAATACAAATACCCCGCCAACAGTAAAAACCACCACCCACACAACCAACCCCCCAAATAAAAACCTAATCTAAAAAAAATAAGCTCCCCATGGCGTCCCTTAGATTCCGATTGGTTGATAGAATTCTATTAGCCAATCGGAATTAAGGTTGAAAAATTCCTATTGGCTGTTGCAATCAGCCAATAGGATTGAGCTGGCATTCTATTGACTGATTGGAACAGCCAATAGAATGCGAGCTCAATCCTATTGGCTGATTGGATCAGCCAATAGGATTGAAGTTCAATCCTATTGGCTGATTGCAACAGCCAATAGGATTTTTTTAACCTTAATTCCGATTGGCTGATAGAATTCTATCAGCCAATCGGAATCTATGGGATGCCATCTTGAATGACGTCATTTAAAGGAACCTTCATTCAGAAGAAAACGTTGATTGAAGAGGATGTCTTGAAGATGGAGCCGCTCCGCGCCGGATGGATGAAGATAGAAGATGCCGTCTGGGTGAAGACTTCTGCGGGCTTGGAGGAAGACTTCGGCCGCTTGAATGAAGACTTCTGCCGGCTTCTTGGAGGATGGATGTCGGATCTTCAAAACGTGAATCTTCTGGGGTTAGTGTTAGGATTTTTTTAAGGGTGTATTGGGTGGGTTTTAGTTTTAGGTTAGGACTTTGGGCAGCAATAGAGCTAAATACCCTTTTAAGGGCAATGCCCATCCAAATGCCCTTTTCAGGGCAATGGGGAGCTTAGTTTTTTTAGATTAGGTTTTTATTTGGGGGGTTGGTTGTGTGGGTGGTGGTTTTTACTGTTGGGGGGTATTTGTATTTTTGTATTTACAGGTAAAGGAGCTGATTTCTTTGGAGTAATGCCCCGCAAAAGGCCCTTTTAAGGGCTATTTGTAGTCTATTGTAGGTTAGGGTTTTTTTTATTTTGGGGGGGCTTTTTTATTTTCATAGGGCTCTTAGATTAGGTGTAATTAGTTTAAATCTTTGATAATTTCTTTTTTATTTTTTGTAACTTAGTGTTAATTTTTTTTGTGTAACTTAGTGTTTGTTATTTTTTGTAACTTAGTTGTTAGTTTTATGTAATTTAGTAATTTTTTGTGTAGATGTTAATTATTTGAGTGTTTAAATATATAATATAGTTAATTTAATTAGTAGTTTAATGTAATTTTAGTATAAAAGTTAGGGTAGATTAATTATTAATTTAATATAGTTTAATGTAATTTTAGTATAACAGTTAGGGTAGGTTAATTATTAGTTTAATATAGTTTATTTTAAATCTAAAGGTAATTTTAAATGTATTATATGATAGGGATGAGTTAATAATTAATATAAAGTTAGCGGGTTGTTAGGTTAAGGGGTTAATAGATTAATTTAGTTTATGGCGATGTTGGGGCTGGCGGTTTAGGGGTTAATAGGTTTAGTAGGTGGTAGTGATGTGGGAGGCCAGGGGTTAATACATTTATTTAGTTGCGGTGGGGTTCAGGAGCGGCGGGATAAGGGTTAATAACTTTATGTAGGTGGCGGCGGTGGCGGGGCAGCAGATTAGGGGTGTTTAGACTCGGGGAACATGTTAGGGTGTTAGGTGTAAACTTTACTTTTATCCTCCCATAGGAATCAATGGGATATCGGGCAGCATTGAACATGAGCTTTCGCTGCTTTCAGACTCCCATTGATTCCTATGGCAACCGCCGCCTCCATTGAAAACCAGGTACGCTGGGTTGGAATAGTGGTAGTTATTTGTTAACTAGCAAAAGTAGTCAGATAGTACCGCATTTGCATTCGGAACATCTGTAGTGACGTAAGCATCGATCTGTGTCGGACTAAAACCGGCGGATTGTATGTTACGTCACAGATTTCTACTTTTGCCGGTCTGTAGGCTTTGATAAATAAGGCGAATTCCACCGTATTTGCGGTTGACGGCTTGATAAATAGGCCTCTATATATCTATATGAATATATACAATATAAATGGAATTTCACATACAATAAAAAAAAAAAAAAATCTCCTATATCCTATAATTTGTAGATAAAAATGTATAAAAAATGATTGCCCAAAATTTAAAAGTACAAAGAACATTTTCTTCTAAAGTGAAGAACATTGGAATGGAAAGTATTTCTATATAAACACACTAAAACACATTAAAATTGAATAAAAATGCTATTGTATGTTCTAACTGGAAAGGGCTCAATTTTTTTTATATATATATGTATATATATATATATATATATATATATATATATATATATATATATATATATATGTCTACATATGTGTATAAATGTGTTTATATGTGTATATTTTTATGTGTTCACATACATATTTACACATAAATACACATGTATACATATAAAGCAAGCGGGGATACTTGCCTAGATGTACTAATTTCCTATGCAAATATTTACATTGATTACATATATATATATATACACACACACACATACACACATAATAGCCCTTTTCAGTCAAATACCTTGTCATATACCATGTCCCTTTTAACACTTATAAAACAAATTATATTTATATGATTTAGTTTTTTTTTTTAATAAAAAAGTGTATATATACTGTAAGTGTAATAGTTTATTTAAATATGTATTGAATGTGTTTTGTGATTTTTTTTTAACCCTTATGCTATGGGGGCCGATTTATGAAAGTGCGAGCGGACATGATACGATGTAGCATATCATGTCCCGCTGCATGCTTGTGCAATGCCGCCCCCTGCAGATTCGCGGCCAATCGGTCGCTAGCAGGAGGTGTCAATAAGCCCGATCGTATAGGATTGGGCGGATTGATGTCCGCAGCTTCAGAGCAGGCAGACAAGTTATGGAGCAGTGGTCTTTAGACCACTGCTTCATAACTGCTGTTTCCGAGAGCCTGAAGGCTCACGCGGAAACAGCGGCATCAAGCTCCATTTGGAGCTTGATAATTCGGCCCCTATGTCTCAAGTCGCATTAATTCTTCAAGCGCAGTTTCTGTTTGCGCTCAAATGCAACAGTTTATTTTCAACTTCTAAATGCACACTAGTTAGTGTGGTCACGATATTGCTTTAAATGTTTAGTTATGAGTAATAAAAACAACTTTGCAATATACTTTAGATGTTATTAAGCTCTGAAAATTGTGGATTTTCACATTTTTAGATCTGGAAATGCAAACTGCAGTCTCGTGGTTAACCCTGCTACATATCCTTTCCTAATCAACAGGTAAGAACTGCAAAACAATGCACTTTATACTATCATGATCAATGGCTAGCCTTGTTGTCTGCAGACTCAAGCCCACATTGGCTCATCCAAATAATGCAAGAGGTGGTTGGAGTTTGTCTGCAGAAAAACAAATTGCAGCAAACAAGTTGTTTATTTAAAAAAAAAAATGTTTAGACTGAGCTGATGTTATTCTATAGTCTTCTAATTACAGTTGTAAATGTGTTTAGTGTTCCTTTAATGTGAATAATTTACTTAGGTCATCCTCAGAAGGTATTTGCTGGACAGAGAGCATCATTGGCATATATTTAAAGGGCAGGGGGCACATGGTGCAACAAAACACCCACCAGCAGAACACAGGGATCAACAGATAGATCATAGGTGGGAGTAAGTGGACAATGCTGTACTATTTGGTTGTCAAGGGGTTGACACTGTTCAGTATGTCACAATCTATTAACAGTACGGTTTATGTCTGATAAGGGTATGTAGCTGACATGGGTTTATTTTAAAGGAACAGTAAACACCTTGTAGCTACGGAATTTTGTTGCGCTATACAAATAAATAATAATAACAATGATAACCTTGAACCTTATTAGAGAAGATTAACACCTTGTTTGCTGCAACTGTTTTTAAGTGGTCTAACTCCACCCTGCGCTCTTCTTAGTTAGAGAAGTCAATTCAGACTTGAATCTGGAGATACAAAATTTGTCCGCAGCATAAACTGCAAATTAGGGAGATGTGGCAATCTTAGGCTTGTAAAGTCTGCTGTGTGCTCTTTCAGTTATAAGGACTAGAAAATAAACAATTTTCAGACGTAAATTACAGGAGAAGGGGGCAAAATAAATAATAAATGTATTTTTTACTATGTATAATAACTCAGGAGTTATAATGTGTCTGTTTCCCTCTCTGGAGTTTAGATATATGTGTAACTCCTTTGTTTTTGAAATGCAAAAATGATATGTTATAATTATATTATGTAATTTGTTCATAATAATGCACTTTTAAAGAAGCACTTTTATTATGATAATAGGCAATAGTGTTTTTAAAGCTTTCACTTCCTCTACAGCTCTCTTACCCTATAGGCATAGTCCTTACAATATTTGGGTGGTGACTTTATTTGGGATGGTCTCTTGTCCCCAGGCAACTGCCCCTTCCTTCCCCCAAATCTGTCAATCCCCCTCCCTCCTTCTGTCTTCTGCAATTCTGGAAAAACTGGTTTGTGATTCTAATCTCTGACAATTCCTGAAAACCATGTACACTGTGAGAAATGTTTATACTGTTTGTAGAATATCTACCGCATGGTGAAGATCACAAAATCACTCTTTATCCTTGGAAAATCAGGGTTTACAACAGAAATTAATAGATTATTAAAGGGACAGTCTAGGCCAAAATAAACTTTCATGATTCAGATAGAGCATGTAATTTTAAACAATTTTCCAATTTACTTTTATCACCAATTTAGCTTTGTTCTCTTGGTATTCTTAGTTGAAAGCTTAACCTAGGAGGTTCATATGCTAATTTCTTAGACCTTGAAGACCGCCTCTTTCAGATTGCATTTTAACAATTTTTCACCACTAGAGGGTGTAAGTTCACATATTTCATATAGATAACACTGTGCTCGTGAACGTGAAGTAATCTGGGAGCAGGCACTGATTGGCTAGACTGCAAGTCTGTCAAAAGAACTGAAAAAAGGGGCAGTTTGCAGAGGCTTAGATACAAGATAATCACAGAGGTTAAAAGTATATTATTATAACTGTGTTGGTTATGCAAAACTGGGAAATGGGTAATAAAGGGATTATCTATCTTTTAAAACAATAAAAATTCTGGTGTAGACTGTCCCTTTAAGCCCATAGCTCAGTACAAGTAGAAGCTGTACATAGTGGCTTGTTGATGAGACATAAAAGCACAAAAAGAAAAGAAATTGGAGAACAATAACAGTCCCTAATATAGCACAATGGATAGATCAATGTAACACTGTACTAAATCTAGAAGAGTATATAAAAAACAACCGTATTATATGGGAATCCTACCTATTCCAAAAAAGTCCAGGACTCCCCTACTAATACACTAAACCAATGCCCTAAATTGAACAGATTTCCAACTGAATTTTGGACTATACAAACTACTTTTGGTTTAATGTTTCATAGACTGTCTTTGACATAATTGTGTTGAATTTTGTTGACCACTTTTTATTTGTTACAAATATTGTATTCTTGGTAAAAATGTACACAAACGCAACAAAAGTTGCGTTATTTAACCCCCTATAGCACAGCCATTACAAGTTTTGAAAAAGCTGGCTTTTGCGTGCGATATGGTGCTTTTAAGCTCCATACCACACAAAAACAAGCGCTGTTTTGACGTGCTCGTGCACGCTTTCCCCATAGACATCAATGGGGAGAGCGGGTCAGAAAAATATCTAACACCTGTGATCGCGGAAAGAAAAGCTCCGTAACGCAGCCCCATTGATGTCTATGGGGAAAAAAAAATAACGTTTAAACCTAACACCCTAACATAAACCCCGAGTCTAAACACCCCTAATCTGCTGCCTCAACATCGCCGCCACCTAAATAAAGCTATTGACCCCTAATCTGCCGTCCCCAACATCGCCGCCACCTACATAAAGTTATTAACCCCTAATCTGCCGCTCCCGATATCGCCGCCACCGAAATAAAGTTATTAACCCCTAATCTGCCGCTCCTGATATCACTGCCACTATATTAAAGTTATTAACCCATATTCCGCCGCACCCCAACATCGCTGCCACTAAATAAAGGTATTAACCCCTAAACCTCTGGCCTCCCACATCACTACCACTAAATAAACATATTAACCCCTAAACCGCCAGCCCCCCACATCGCAGCAACCTAAATTAAACTATATTAACCCCTAAACCTAACCCTAACCCTAAACCAAACACCCCCTAACTTTAACATAATTAAAATAGAGCTAAACTAAAGTTACAATTATTAACGAAATAATACCTATTTAAAACTAAATACAAACTTACCTGTAAAATAAAACCTAAGCTAGCTACAATATATTTAATAGTTATATTGCAGCTAGCTTAGGTTTTATTTTTATTTCACAGGTTTGTATTTATTTTATTTTGTATTTATATTATTTTGTATATATATTATTTTGTATATATATTATATTTGCATTTATATTATTTTTATTTTTTAGGTTTGTATTTATTTTAACTATGTAGACTAGTTAGTAAATCTACCTAGTTAAAATAAATACAAATTTACCTGTCAAATAAAACCTAACCTGCCTTACACTAAAACCTAAAATTACAAAAAAATAAAAAAAACTACCATTACAAAAAATAACAAAAGAAATTATCCAAAAAATTAAAAATTATTCCTATTCTAATACCGTTTAAAAAAAAAACCACCCTAAAATAAAAAAGCCTAATCTAGAATAGACTACCAAGGGCCCTTAAAAGGGCCTTTTGGGGGCCCTTAAAGGGGCCTTTTGTAGAGAGTTGCCCTAAAGTTGACAGCTCTTTTGCTACAAAAGAAAAGAAACATCCCCTAATAGTATACAAACCCCCACCCCCCAAACTACCAAGGGCCCTAAAGTTAACAGCTCTTTTGCTACAAAAGGAAACAAACACCCCCCTAACAGTTTACAACCCCCCACACCCCAAACCCACAAAATAAAAATAAAGTAAAACCTAATCTACCCATTGCCCTGAAAAGGACATTTGTATGGGCATTTCCCTTAAAAGGGCATTTAGCTATTTTGCTGCCCAAGCCCTAATCTAAAAATAAAAACCCACCCCAAAACGAAAAAAATACATTACACAAAATAACAAACAAATTATCAAAAATAATAAAAATTATTCCTATTCTAATACCCATTTAAAAAAAATATATAAAAAAACGAATCTAGAATAAACTACCAATAGCCTTAAAAAAAGGGCCTTTTGTAAGGCATTGTCCTAAGTTAAACAGCTCTTTTTTACAAAGACCCACTAACATTACAAACCCCCCAAACCTACAAAATAAAAAAAAACCTAAGCTGCCCAAACCCTAATCTAAAAAAAAAAACACCCAAAAAACCCTTAAAAAAACTTAACACTAACCCCCAACGATCCACTTACAGTTTTTGAAGTCCCGCTTGGAAGATCTTCATCCAGGCGGTGAAGTCCTCATCCAGGCGACGAGAAGTCTTCATCCAGGCGGCCTCTTCTATCTTCATCCAGGCAGCAATGCTCTCATCCAGGCGGCGAGAAGTATTCATCCAGACGGCCTCTTCAATCTTCAATCATCCAATAGAATGAGAGCTGTTTCAAATCAGCCAATAGGATTTTAACAGCTCTAAATCCTATTGTCTGATTCAGATTTTTCACTCAATAGGAATGCAAGGGACGACATCTTGAATCGCGTACCTTGCATTGAAGATTCAGTGTACGGCGGCGACCGTATGAAGAGGAGGCTCCGCGCCGGATGTCTTCAGGATGAACCCACTCCATGCCGCCAGGATCAAGATAGAAAGATGCCGCCTGGATGAAGATTGAAGAGGCCGCCTGAATGAAGTATTCTCGCCGCCTGGATGAGGACTTCGCCGCCTGGATGAAGATCGTTCAAGCGGGACGTTAGTGGATCGTCGGGGGTTAGTGATAGGTTTTTTTAAGGGTTTTTTGGGTGTTTTTTTTTTTAGATTAGGGTTTGGGCAGCAAAAGAGATAAATGCCCTTTTAAGGGCAATGCCCATACAAATGCCCTTTTCAGGGCAATGGGTAGCTTAGGTTTTTTTAGGAGTTAGGTTTTTTATTTTGGGGGGTTGGTTGGGTGGTGGGTTTTACTGTTGGGGGGGTCTTTGTATTTTTCTTTACAGGTAAAAGAGCTGTTTAACTTAGGGCAATGCCCTACAAAAGGCCCTTTTAAGGGGTATTGGTAGTTTATTGTAGGCTAGCTTTTTTATTTTGGGTGGGCTTTTTTATTTTGATAGGGCTATTAGATTAGGTGTAATTCTTTTTTATTTTGGATAATTTCGTTAGGGGTTCATAGTTTACTTTAGTATATTTAGTTGTGGGGGGCTTGCGGTTTAGGGGTTAATAGGTTTATTATAGTGGTGGCGGAGTAGGGCTTAACGGATCTTGTCATTTTAGGCTGTAACACAGGTTTTTAGCCTCACCGCAAAAGCGCTATGGAAGTCCCATGAAAAAACGTAATTTTTACGTGTGCGGGACTGACTTGTAATGGCTGTGGTGCTGTTTTAACGCTGAAATGACCATTTTTTCAGCGTTAAAACAAGAACGCACAACTCGTAATCTAGGTGAGAATGTATGTACACTTTTTGTATACTTTCAATAAAAATATTTTGAAAAAAAAAAGCTCAAAAAGAAAACATGGTGTTGTGTTAGAGCATTTTGTTATTGCACTATTATTATTACACGGACTGTCTGTTTAACCCTTACAAAAAGGTGTTTTCAAGTTGTATTTGCAACTTTGGAGGTGTTGTGCTGCATAATCGAGCCTGCAACCCCAAATTTAAAGGGAAATTATACCCAAATGTTGAAGCACTTGAAAGTGATGCAGCATAGCTGTAAAACGCTGACTAGAAAATATCACCTGAACTTCTCTATGTAAAAAAGGAAGATATTTTACCTAAAAATTTCCTCAGTAACCACATCCCATTTTAAATTATTTAAAGCAGCCAATCAGGATTCTAGACCCTGAACTTGCAAGGGAGTGTGCATCTGGCATGTGCAGGCACAGTCATGCTATTTTCCTCTTCAGTTTAAGGAGGTTTACTATTAAATCTCTTGAGACTTCAGTGAACTCTCATGAGATCACAGTAAAGCACAGTATGACCTCAGCACTGCTGATGCAGATTGGTTGACAGCAGCTGAAGGATAACTGAGCACAAAGCACTTACTATTGTGAGCTGAAAGAATTTTGAGGTAAAATATCTTCTTTTTTTACATTGAGATGTTCAGGAGATATTTCTTATCAGTTTTTTACAGTTTTGCTGCATCACTTTCAAGTTATTAAACAAATGGGTATTACATCCCTTTAAGAAGCAGAAACTGGTTCTTATCCTCTCCACCACATTGGAGGAGGCGGGATAATTCATCTAAAAAATCTATCATTCAGTTGATTGAGATGCACATGGTTGGATTGCACAAGAGAGCTTTTGTGCAATCTTAAATTTTGCCACCTGATGTGGCATTGCAAGTGACAATTGTGGACAGACATTATTTTTTTACTGAGAACTTGTCCACCTGCAATCTTGATACATTTTCCCCAAAGTGATTAAAAACATTTTGTAGATAAAACATTTTTCTAAAGGATTGGTTTGCTTTTCGACATAGTATACCAAGAGAGTGGAGTACATAATATTAAACTGAAAAGTCTTATACAATTGCATGATCTATCTGAACCATGAAAGTTTAATTTTGACTGTCATGTTTCTTTATCCAGTTCATGACCTTTTTGCAATTTATTTCATATAATTTTGCATAATTTTCTAATATTTTTTTTAAAATAGCCAAACACATAATCACAGCCATAAAGATTAAAAGTGCGATTAAAACTATATTTTTAACATATTTTGGGGTCGATTTCAATCTTTAAGGAGCCATCACATGTGGAATTAAAGTCCAGTCCTACAGGAGAAGGCAAAGCTGCTCACACAACAGAACTTTAATCCCTCCCACTTTCCTATAATTCCTTTGTCATACATATGGCCAAGACATAGGATAAATAAGAAATGTGGGAAAGGAAAAGCAGGGTAAAAGAAGTGCAAATTGGTACTGCCACCAACTGTTATGGAAAAAATGGAAAGAAATTGAAAGAAATTAATTGAATCAGGAAAGCATACATTTTGTTTTGTTTTTTATATGATGGTGAGAGTTAACAAGCCATGACATGTAGGATCCTATACCCAAGCTGTGAAGTCACGAGACTACCATGAAATAAGGCGGGAAAAATAGTTAATTCAGGTAGAGATCCTAAAAAGGCACTACCAAAAGCAGCCCCGGCAGAGGCAAATATGTTGAAATGGTAACATTTGGAAAAGGTATGTAAAGATGACCAGGTAGCTGTCTTGCAAATCTGTTCCAAGGAAGCTTCATTTGTAAAAGGAAAACAGATTCCGCAGCAAAGGAGTAAAGAAGGACTGTGAGAGATTTGCAAGTAAAATCGTGTTTAATACATCTCAAACATGTATATCATACAAGGCACAGCAAAACAAACCCGCTGACGCGTTTCCCGCTTTACAAGCGGTTCATCAGAGCTGGGGAAAAGGTGTTACAGACAGCTGTTAAATTACAGGTAACAAAGGTGAATAGCCAATCGGCATACAGAGTTTTCACCTACGTCTCAACTAATCACAAACAAGTTAGTTTACATAATCAATAAAGTCGATACATTCTAGACAATCATATACATATAAAGGATTGTTAAAACAAAAACACCTATTCTAAAAAGAGTAATATATCAAAGTACTGAATAGCGGTATCCCTATGCAAACAAATATATATTGTAACTGTCGTTACATTTAAAGTAACAAAATCCCGCATTATAATAATCCCCACAGTATAAAAGTCAAATGCAAACATATATCTTAAAGGGCAAAACGCGGAAAAGTGTTACAATGTAACGACTACACTTGACTGAGTAGAACTTTAGTCTTATTTAGGATATAATTGTAAAACTATAAATTCAGAAACTTATTAATAAGCTCGATAACAACACTGTGACCAGATAAACAATGTGAATAGAAAATGTTCCACTAGTTAAATTTGATACCTCACATTGTTCACATTATCATCCAATCATCAGAACAGCATTGAAAAACTAAATTTAAATTTAAAGGTAAATTTAAATTTAAATTTAAAGGTGCACTTACACTAATGTATAGAACATGAAATAAGCAATAACTATTTTAGGCATCAATGAATAGTTTGATATCACTTATTTTATTGATCCCTAAGGGGGAACCTGTTTTTAAAGTGTAGATCCAATAGATCTCTCTCTTACTCAAAGCCTTATATCTATCACCACCTCTAGAGTTCATTTTCACTTGTTCAATACCTTGGAATCGAAAATACCTAAATTTATTAGCATGTTCAAAAAAATGTTTAGCCACTGGTGTTTTTGGTACATCTGCCTCCAGGGACAGAAGATGTTCTCTGATCCTATCTTTAAGACCCCTAGAGGTGAGACCTACATATTGAAAATTGCAATGTAAACAGGTTATGAGGTAAACCACAAATGTAGAGCTACAGTTGATACGTTCCCTAATATTATAAGTAATATTAGTATTAGTTGAATGGAACGTATCCCCTACAAGGGCAAAATCACAGCTCTTGCACGGTCTCACTCCACATCTGTAGAAACCACTTTTTTTCGATAACCAATTACCTGTTCTGCCTTCCTTCATCGAGGTATTACTGTTTGCTCCAGAACCACGATTCTTATTAATTTTGTCCCCTATAGTGTCAGATCTATAGGAGATGAATTTACAGTTTCTCGATAATACTTTGAGATCATCATCCATTTCCAATAAGGGCAGCCTTTTCTTAATGACTTTACAAATAGCATCATATTGGTTACTAAATTTAGTTATAAAATTAACACCAATGTTGCCTTGGGCTACATTCTTGTTTCTAGGTTTATCTTTAAGTAAGTTACCTCTATTAAAACTAGAGACCAATTTAGCAATACTGTTTAATTCATCTTGGTTATAACCTCTGTCAACTAGGCGTGAAGTTAACTCATTTGCATGTTTCCAATAGCCATCTAATGTACTGCAGTTACGCATTAACCTGATATACTGGCCTTTTGGGATTCCCTTTTTCAAATGTTTAGGATGTAGAGAATCAGCTCTCAAGATAGTATTCCCAGAGGTATCCTTTCTATAAACTTCAGTGACAATTGAATTCTCATTATGTCCTAAGAGTACATCCAGATATGATACACTATCCCCCGAGACACTATAGGTGAAGCTGAGGTTATTATCATTACTATTCATATAGTCAACAAATCTCTCTAGATCTACTATTGCACCCCCCCAGACTATCAAAATATCGTCAATATATCTGGTGTATAATAAGATTTCATTTTTATAAGGGTTATCATTATTAAAGATCTTCCTTGTTTCAAAATCAGCTAAATATAGATTTGCATACGAGGGGGCAAATTTTGCCCCCATCGCTGTCCCTCTGAGTTGTAAGTAGAAATCGTCATTAAACATGAAATAATTATGATGTAGCAAAAAAGATATAGCTTCTATAAGAAACTCAATTAAAATATCATCATATCCTGAGTACCTAAGGAGCATTCTTCTAGTTGCACTTAGTCCCTGTTCATGCGGTATGCATGAATAGAGGGAAACTGCATCTATAGTGGAAAATAGAAAACTTTCCTTCCATTCAAAATCTTTAATGGACCTCAATAAGTGTTTAGTATCTCTCAAGAACCCTGGTAACGATTGAACTATTGGCTGGAGCTGTGCATCAACCCATTGACCCAGTCTTTCCCCCAGAGAGCCAATTGCAGAAATAATTGGCCTCCCTGGGGGATTAACCAAGGACTTATGTATTTTGGGTAAATACTTAAACACTGGTATCCTTGGGTATTCAACATATATGGAATCCACTATCTTGTTGGTAAGAACAGCATTCTCTGTCCCTAGATCCAATAGATGCTTAAGCTCCTTTTGAAATTTATTGGTGGGATTAAAAGTAAGTTTTTTGTATGTTATAGTATCCCCCAGCTGACGAAAAACCTCTTTGTTGTAGTCAACTTTATCTAACACAACAATAGACCCTCCCTTATCGGAATTGACTATCATCAAATCAGAATTAGTGCTCAATCGATTCAATGCAGTTATTTCTTTTTTATTTAAATTGCTATACTTAGATGTTTTCTTGCTGTTATCATTATTTAATTTCATAGACAATTCTACTAGATCTTGTTCTAGAATTGAATGAAACAACTCAATTACATCATTTCGTGCCTGTACTGGATAGAAAGTGGTAGACTTAGGTTTCAACATTGGTTGTTGTTTCGATACAACTCCAGGACAAGATCCATCACTCTGTAAATCACAAAGAGTCACAACATCACATAGTTCTTTAAAGTTACAGCTATCACTAATGGTAATCGTGTCTCTCATTTCATCTTCCACAGCCTGTGGTTCAACATTGGCACTAAAATGCTTTTTCAAAGCTATTTTACGTATGAATTTGTTTACGTCCAGTATTGTATCGAATAGATTAAAGTCTCGTGCAGGGGAGAAACCCAATCCCTTTGATAACACAGATCTCTCGTGTGACCCCAAGTTCTTGGAAGATAGATTAATTATTTGGTGTTCTTGTTGTTCTTTTTCCATTGTGTCCTTCGACTTGGATACCTGGGTACACTCTTGGAGGTCTCTGTTTTCTCCACGGTGGCTGTTGTGTGTTTCTCCTTTTTTGTGCGCTCGTCTAGTGACTGCCCGTTTTTTGGCCTTGCTCCCAGTTCACTACTATCGGTCATTGGAGTTCTCACTGGTGTTGAAGTTGTCGGCAGAGACTTTGTTAGTATTGAGGTGGTTGACATAGAAGAGGATGCATTACTGTACTCTGTAACATACTCTGTAACACCTTTTCCCCAGCTCTGATGAACCGCTTGTAAAGCGGGAAACGCGTCAGCGGGTTTGTTTTGCTGTGCCTTGTATGATATACATGTTTGAGATGTATTAAACACGATTTTACTTGCAAATCTCTCACAGTCCTTCTTTACTCCTTTGCTGCGGAATCTGTTTTCCTTCTGTGACTTTTTACTAATAGGGGTTTGGAGAGCCCTAGCAGCAAAAGCAGTATATGCCTGTGAATCCGGTATCACGCTAATACCTAGGAAGGCCCTGGATTGTAACTCTCTGCACACACGGATGTTCGGTGCTTGAATGTGTAAACAGAACTGCTATAAACACAGCAACTGAATATTACAGGATCATTCTACACTGAGAGGGTGCTATCTGGGTGAGTCCTTACCTTATTGTTATCCATACTTGGAAATTCTATTGTATAGGTGATGCCCGCATGAGTGGGACTCGCTGATAGAGTTGATTTCACCTGTATGCACATCACGCATAATTTGCTGTATACATTGCATTAATGCTGAGAAGTCTCACCTTGTGATTTTTTCATTTGTAAAAGGTCAAGAGATGGCGACTGCTCTGGTAGAATGAGCAGTAATTAGTTTAGGGGGAGAATTCCCCATTACTAGGTATACTGTGCAAATCAAAACTTTAAGCCAAGGTGCCAAGGTGATTGTAATAGATTTCTTGATTGTACTAGCCTTCTGTCACTTTTGGAGACCTGAGAAATGGATAAACAAGGAAGAATAATTTTGAAATTCTTTAGTGACTTGAACATAAAATTTCAAGGCCTATATCCATGTTATAAAGTAATCTTTCTTTAGTGAATTTTGGTGCTGGACAAAGAGATGGGACTACAATTTCCTGACTGATGTTTTCAGAAGAAACATTCTTAGGAAGAAAAGAGTAGTTTGCTCTTAAAACTGCTTTATCCTGATGAAAATCAGGTAAGGAAAATCACAAGATAGTAAGCTCAAATACTCTTCTAGCTGAGGAAACCGATAAGGGAAAGCAAACCTTTCAAAGCAACAGTTAAATATCCCAACCATGCATAGGTTTAAACGGCTGAGCCTGAAGAGCCCTTAATTCCAAGTAAAGGTTGCACAGAGATGACCAAAGCTTGAGCAAAAGCTTGAATGCCAGATACTCTCTAAATCTTCTTTTGATACAAGATAGAAAGGGCAAAAAATTAAGAATTTGAGAAATTCTATAAGAGTTCCGATGGTAATTCTTAGACTCAAGTTAGGACCAGATTTTGGGATAAATAAGTCTTTGATTGAGGCTTTTCTCAATCAAATCTGCACAAGCAGATTCACGGCCGGTTGTATGCAATCGGGCGGATTGCTGTCCACTGCGTCAGAGGCGGCGGATGAGTGAAGGAGCAGCGGTCTTAAGACCAATGCTTCTTAACTCTTGTTTCCTGCAGGCTCGCGCAGTAACAGATGTATTTGGCCCCATTCGGGCCATGATAAATCGTCCCCATTGTATCTAACACTTGATCTGAGACATAACCAGGCACCATGCCGTCAAAATGAGAGATTTGAAATTTTGATGGAAGAAGGGACTGTTGTGACATTGAGGCCCATTTATCAAGCTCCGTATGGAGCTTGAGGGCCTGTGTTTCTGGCGAGTCTGAAGACTCGCCAGAAACAGTAGTTATGAAGCAGCAGTTTAAAGACCGCTGCTCCATAACCCTGTCCGCCTGCTCAGAGTACGATTGGTTGATTGACACCCCCTGCTGGCGACCCATTGGCCACGAATCTGCAGGGGGCGGCGTTGCACCAGCAGCTCTTGTGAGCTGCTGGTGCAATGCTGAATACGGAGAGCTTATTGCTCTCCGCATTCAGCGAGGTCTTGCAGGCCTGATCCGCACTGTCGGATCAGGTCCGCAAGACCTTTCATAAATAGGCCTCATTGTCTGAATGAAACCTCAGAAAAGACTGCTGTCATAACAGGGGCTAAATCTGGCAGCCATGATCAGAAACCTCACCTCCCGAGGAGACCAAACTCCCTGCTCTTTCAGGGAACCCCAGACTGCTCCCCGGCACAGCAGGTTGGCATCCGTAGTAATTACTACCCAGTTCAGATGGAGAAATGAAGCTCCCTGAATCAATAATTGGTGAGTCTGCCACTAAGTTAGAGAATATTTTGTCTTAAAGTCTTAAGATACAAATTGTTGTAATCTCCATTCCAGTGTTGCAACATATGAAGCTGCAAAGAACATAAGTGAAATATGGCAAAAGCTATGGCATCTGAAGCCATTACCATGAAACAAACTACTTTCATACATTGAAGCAGTGTACAAAGAAGAATCTGATGGAGACGAGCAAAGGACTTCCACAATTTGAGTCTACAAGCAACTGTGAGAGATAGCCTCATTGTTACAGAGTCTATGATGAAGCCCAGAAACACAACTCTGGTTTGTGGTAGTAGAGAGCTTTTTTGTGTTTGTGTGTGTGTGTGTGTGTGTGGGGGGGGTGATTTTCAAACCATGGGAACAAAGGAACTGAAGAACTGTGTTCATATGTTACTGAGCCATCTGAAAAGAAGAGCTTGTAACAGAATGTTGTCACTATGGACAAAAGAGGTCCGAGAATCTTTGAGGAGATTCTTGGTGCTGACGCCAGACCAAATCGGAACACATTTTTGGCTCATGCACATCTCTAAAAGAAACGATAAGATCCATAATGTATAAATATATACATTTTCATATGTCGCTATCTTTCCCCAAGGCTTTCTAATAAAAGAAGGTCAGGGGATTTTTGGGTGGTGGCCCAATGGCAATTTATTGGGGCCGTAGGTGTGCCATAGGGAGCCAGGAATAACAGGGTCTGTGACAGAGCAGAGTCTGAGTGTGTTGTGTGTGGAGCTAGAGCAGTCCCCAGAAACCAAGACATTTGCCCTGACTTGGGGAGCTGTGGGAGAGAAGGCTGACTCGCCAACCAGTGACAGTCCCACATAATCTGGGAAGATTGGGAGGTCTACTTTTATGAGAAACTATTAGTTTAACTCTGATACCTTTTTTGTTGACTCTCATTTCAGTGTTTGTAACAATCTAGGTGCCTTGACAAATACTATTTCTGCTCTGTAATACAATGACAATAAAGCATTTAACAACATACTTTTTGCAGCAACTGCACTGTGAATGTACTTAAAAGGTACAGCAAAGTCAAAATTAAACTGTGTTTAGATAAAATGTATAATTTTAGAAAGAAAAAAAACTTTACAATTTAATTGTATTATTATCAAATTTGACTTATTCTCTTGGTACATTTACGTTAAAGAGTAAACCTGGGTAGGCTAATTGGGGCTCAGGTTTATGCACATGTACATGTCTTTAGCGCTCTATGTCGAAAGTGTTTACATCAATGTATAACATTGCTACAAACATTGTTGCAATCACTGCTGCCATATAGTCAAAAACGTGCACCTTCCTTTTTTTCATTATGACTTTACTTTCCCTTTAAAAATGTTCTTTCTGTTGACGACCAAAAATGACTGAGACCAAGATTGATTTATTTTCTGAATGTGGCAAAACCATCTGACATGAAGGAAGATGTTTCATCTGGTATACCCATTTCTAAACAGTCTCTGATATGTCTATGTATACTCATATAAGTTAAGTTGTTAAATATGCTTTGCATATTCAAGATACAGTTTCTTCCTTTATATGCTACGGTTTTTGATCACAGACTTGATTATCATATTTCCCATGATCTATTAGAAGAGTTTCAAAGTGAATGGAAAAAATAGGGAATCAGTTGCTTATTCTTGATACATTTGAATGTTTTATCCTTTTCCCCCTGGAAGTTGAAATATGTTTGAAACACCCTCTAAAAGTTGATGTAGCTTTGTCTGGTTTAGTGAGCTAATTTTTTATTTTGTTTTCATAAAATGATGCAGATGCCTTAGGAATCCTAAGTTCACTTGTCACTCTTCTGCTGGACAGACCCACTCACTTGCCTGATGGTAGCTGCTCTAAGTCATGTGGTCCCATACTTCCCTCAGTCCCACCAGTCACACAATGCACTGCTCACCCTTCAAAAACCAGTTGGTCAAGATTTGCACACAGCAGCATTTTTATAAGAAAACTGTTTTCAGTCAAGAGTTCCTGGAGTAGGACCAGTTGAGGAGCTGTCATAAACATAGCTTAATCCACAATACAACACAGTCTACTACGGGTGTATGCTGTATTTTCTAGGTTCCCTGTTCCCATCTCCTCTCAAAAACACTCAAAACCTGACTGAACTGCTACAGACATTAGGGCAAGTAGGAATTTTATTTGGTATTATAAGATTAGAGGGACATGAAAACAAAATTTATGCTTACCTGATAAATTAATTTTTTTCATGGTGGTGAGAGTCCACAAACCTTTACTCCTGGGATACAAATCCTGGCCTCCAGGAGGAGGCAAAGATTCCAAAGAGTACTTAAATCCTCTCACCTCTCTGGTATGTTAGTCTTAAATATAGCCAAGCAAGGAGAAATAGAAAGGTAGGAAAGGACAAAGCAGGGAAAATGAGGTACAAACTAGAACTGCTGGCAGAAAAAAAAATCTTACATACATTTAGTGAATTGAGGCAGGTCTCATGGACTCACCACAATGAAAGAAATTAATTTATCAGGTAAGCATAAATTTTGTTTTTCTTTCATATAGTGGTCAGAGTCAACAAACCATTACTCCTGGGAACTAATACCCAAGTTGTAGAGTAAAGAAGTAATTTGGGGGAGACAAAAAATTTTTTTGAAAAGGAAGGCACCTAATTTCCAGATACTACTGCCTGGAGGACTTTCCTACCAACAGCAGCATCAGAAGAAGAAAACATCAAAGTGGTAGAAACTAGATAAGGTAAACAAAATTAGAGGATTGTCCAAAATCCTTTGACTTTGTACGTATAATTTTAATGCTCTCACTAAACCTAAAGTATTTAGGAGCCTACCTGTAAAATCTCACAAGTGTTGTTATTACAGGCCAGAATTAAGGGGTCAACTACAGTATCAAAAAACCTCTTTGTTTAAAAATTAAGCATTCAATCTTCAGGTCTTCAAATTAAGAGACTCAAGATCTTGACGATAAAAGGGGCCTTGAGACAGTAAGTCATGTCTAGAGGACAAATGGACATCTTTACCAGATCCACGAACCAAGTTCTGCATGTATAAGCTGGAGCAATCAGAAATACTGATGAGAACTCTTGTTTGATCTGAGTTATGACTATTGGCAGCAGAAAAGAAGGAAAAAATATGTAAACAAGAATAAATCACCAAGGAGCTGCTAGAGAATCTACAAACTCAACCTGTGGATCCCTAGAACTTGCAAGGGAAGTTTGTTGTCCAAATAAGAAGCCATCAGGTCTAACTCTGGTAAATCTTATTGCTCTACCATCTGATTGAAAAATTCCATGTGTAGAGACCATTCCATAGGATGAAGGGATTGGAGCTTGAGATAATCTGCTTCCCAGTTGATCACAGCTGGGAAATGAAAAGCAGAAAATGTTAAAATTGTTACAATTTGGGAAACCTCCATCTCAAGCAAACTGTGAGTTTCCGCTTAATGAATGATAAAAGCCACTGCTTTGATATTGTCTGATTGAAAACACAGATAAGTCTCTTCTTTCAGAAGAGGCCAGCTCTGAAGGGCCCTGAAGATAGCATAGAGTTTCAAGATATTTATTGGTAGCCTCGCCTCCTGAGGAGACCAAACTCTTTTTGTACTCTCCTGGACCCCATACTGCACCCCAACCCAAGAGACTTGCGTCTGAAAGGACAATTGTCCAGGTCAGGCGGATTAAGAATGTCCCCAGAGAAATGGGTTGGTGATTTATCCACCAGGACAGAGATTGTATAACTTTGAAATCCAAGAGGATTCTTGGAGAAGCTTAGAATTGTTCTAGCAACATTTGTGTAGAAAAAGAAGTCTCATATGAAACAGTGCAAATGGAATAGCATATTATACTATAATCATCAGACCTTAAAATTCCAAGTACAGAACAAATTTAAGATTGCAAACTGACAGAAGTCTTGGACATATTGTCTGTAAGTTTGATCTCCTTTGATCTGTTAACGAAAATCTCATTGTTATAAAGTTTATAACGACTCCTAGAAAAGATACTCTGGTTTGAGGAGAAAAGAAGTCTTTGTAATATCAATTCTCCAAAAATGATTGTGAAGAAACAAACAAAAGACTGTTGGTATCATATACTTCTAAAGAAAAGATAGAGCCTGTACCCTCCAAGATATTGTTCATGTAAGGAACTAACAAAATACCCTGAGCTCTTATTACAAACAAGACAGATCTCATAATCTTTGTAAAGATTCAGGGAGTAGTAGCCAGATCAAATGGAAAGGCAACAAACCGGAAATTTATGTCCAAATATGCAAATTGTTGATGTTTTTTGTGGATAGGAATATGAAGGTAAGCAACCTATCGTGAACATACAATTCCTGCTTGTTGAACAAGAGGTAGAATAGTATGAATTAATTCTAGAAATTAGGAACTCTGAGAAATTTATTAATAGTGTTCAAATCCAGAATAGGCCTAAAAGATTCACTCGTTTTGAGAAAAATAAACAAGATGGATGAAACATTGACCTTGTTCCAATACAGGAACTGAAATTATCACTGCTGTAAAATCCAGGTCCAGAACTAATTGAAAGAAGGCTCTTGCCATGCAGGAACCTTTAGAACAGGCCCTGAATTGAAGCCTATTTTGTATCCTTGGGAAACTGTTTAAAACCCATGGATGTTGAGTAATCTGAAAAAGGGTGTAAACTACCCCCCTTCCCATATCTGCATTGGGGGGGTCACACCTTAAAACAGAACTGGTAGAAGAACAAGGCTCTTTAACCATATGGCCTTGTTTTCACTGCATTGAACTTCCAGAAGGATATAAAAGATTCCTGCATCTGTGAAAAAAAGAACAGTTTTAGGTTCCTAGATTAACAAAAGGAATGAAAGACTATTTGCTCTGAGATTTTTTCCTTAGACTTTTTTCCTTTAGGGAAAAAAGTTCTTTTTGATCCAGTTACAATATAATTATGAAGTCTAGACTAGGCTTAAATAAAATCTTTCCTTCAAAAGGGAGAGATAAAGGTCTATATTTTGGAATCAAGTCAGCTGACCATGATTCAAGTCACAAGCTTGTCTGATCAGAACAGCTAACGTAATTTTCTTAGCATTAAAATAATTATGCCAAATACTCTATCCGCTGTTTTTTTTTTTTTTTAAATTTGTGCATATTTGTTTCCTGGTTTCTGACAGTTTGACGTAGAGAGCAGTCCCACCCACTCTCTACGTTGTCATCCGTGCACGCTCCCGTGAATGTCTACACTAGTGCATGCGCAAACCACTGGTCTCTGCTATGATACATAGTAATCAATGAATCAAGAGATTCATTGATTACTATTTGAGCAGAGAGGGGAGTAGTGTCTTGAAATCAATGCTATCAGAAGATTATACCAAGCAATCTTTTTTTTTTTTTAAATATGTGAATATTTCCTTATGAATCCAACTGAGCATGCGTGTATACATGAATGTACATATAGACACGGAATAGCTGGACAGAAAGCTGCATGCACATATGAACCTGGTGGCGTTGATGCTAAGGAGCTAGACGCCAAAGGGGGCACTCAGCAATAAGTTGATGCAGGATTCGTCATCGCTCAGCAAAATTAGGTATTAGATGCGGGTGGAGGAACGGCGCAATGTTTACGATAACTAAATAGTAAATATTTTGCAAACGAACTTTCAAGAAGGCATTAGGTGATTTCAGAAGTTTGAAACAATGTTTAAATATTCATCCACAGAATAATATGTTATTTGATCAGATAAATTAACACCAAAGAATAAAGGTTGTTGTAATACAAACAAGCTAATAGCTTGATTAAATAATAAACCACATACTGTAAATTATTCTAAATTATCTATAGAATATATCTATATTTTTTACAGTATGTTTAATAATGTTTATTAATAATTTTAAATATTTTATATTTAATATTTCAGTTACATGCATTGAAGTTAGCAATTCTTCATGTGCGCTAACCCTACCGCATTAGTCCTAAATTGTGAACCCCGATGTGCGTTACACATATTTTACATTCCTATGTTGTTCACATAGAAAATAATGTACTTTATATATATATATATATATATATATATATATATATATATATATATATATATATATATATATATATATATACAGAGTCCAAAATGGACAGCACAATCTCACCCACAAGTAGTAATGCCACGGTGCACTGCTGAAAGAAAAAAAAAACTTGTTATGGTGTATATATATATATATAAACGATCCAGAGATACCGGCACTCACTGGGCTTTTCTTAAAAAATATTTCATTTAAAATACAGACATAACATTTCGGCACATTGCTGTGCCTTTGTCAAATGTCAAGAGAACAAGTGCAACAAACCACCTAAAACTAATGTTTTAGGTGGTTTGTTGCACTTGTTCTCTTGACATTTGACAAAGGCACAGCAATGTGCCGAAATGTTATGTCTGTATTTTAATTGAATTAATAAATGAAATATTTTTTAAGAAAAGCCCAGTGAGTGCCTGTATCTCTGGATCGTTTATATATATATACTTTAAACATAATAAGAAAGAACAGTTACCATAACAAGTTGTTAAAGAAGGACCAAGGCTGCACTCATGATATACTGCGCTTTATTAGAAAAAAGAAACAGATAGGGAGCAAGAGTTGAAGTCAGTCCCACACCAAACGGAATAAAACACAAACACACAAAAAGAAAAAAACACAATCATTAAAAGTCCAGCACAATACTATAAAGCTGCCTATATACCTAATCAATAAAAAAACAAACTGCATGTAAATATAATGTCAATAGCTCAAAAGATCATAGACCGTCCGGCTAAAGCTAAAGACAACATTGTAAGAATTGGGCATGCGCACAAAGGGAGATGTGGTTCCAAGGCCGGTGAGGTAGCTAAGGCCTATGAGGTATCTCAGTTGGTAAATGCCCTGACTACAACAAAAAAAACCTGTTTAAAAGATCCAAGGTCACAGGTTCAAATCCCGGCAGGGCTGACTCAGCCCTTCATCCTTCCGAGGTCGATAAAATGAGTACCATTAAATTGGGTAATAATAACAACTATTACTATTCAGCTGCCAATTTGGTGAATTCCGTGAACGAGTGCTGAAAAAGCGCTTTGAGTCCCACTGGGAGAAAGGTGCTATATAAATACTAGTTATTATTATTATTATTATTATTATGTGACCGAGTCCGTGAAAGGTCATTAGTTGAACTGAACCGGGCACTCTAGTGTCCTACGACATGCTCCGGTATACGATCAGGCTACTAGATTACAAGAGTTCATGTAACAGTCTTGTATCTCAGTGTATAAGCAAGATGGCTCCAAAGTAAAGCACAGTTCATACGATGATTTGTTGAAACTGGTATATAATTGAATTTGCATCAATACAGAGGCAATATCGGGGGGAAGACTAGTGCAAGCCGTACCTGACCTCAGATGACATTGTCTGCTATATGGATAGAAACATCAAATACCTCTTCCTTCATGCGATGTTCCTATGTCGGTAGGTCGGTGTCTTCACTTGCAAATTGAAATCCCCGCCTCCTAAATGCAACGTAGCAGCTCACAGCTGTGTTGGACTATGTCATTAGGTTCTAAAACATGACGCATTTCGCCCCTCCCACAGAGGGTTGGATCAGGGGCCTCATCAGATGTGAAGATCATAGGTGTTGTCGCTATTTGTAGTTTCTATTTGCTAATAAAGAACGCCCCTTCATACTTTGTCATCAGGGCTTACGTAGCAGCTAATGATTCTTTCATACTGTCTTGCACTTAATAAGTCTGTATTAAAGGCTCTTCGAAAGAAACCAGGATAGATGCTACAAAGGATATTGTTTAGCAACTGCAAGTTTACTAAATGACCCCTATTTAAGAAAGTCTGGCGGACCTGATCCGACAGTGCGGATCAGGTCCACCAGACCTTGCTGAATACAGCGAGCAATATGCTCTCCGTATTCAGCATTGCACTAGCAGCTCACAAGAGCTGCTGGTGCAACACCACCTCCTGCAGACTCCCGGCCAATGGGCCGCCAGCAGGGGGGTGTCAATCAACCCGATCGTACTCGATCGGGTTGATTTCCGGCGATGTCTGTCCGCCTGCTCAGAGCAGGCGGACAGGTTATGGAGCAGCGGTCTTTGTGACCGCTGCTTCATAACTGCTGTTTCTGGCGAGCCTGCAGGCTCGCCAGAAACACGGGGCATCAAGCTCCATTCGGAGCTTGATAAATAGGCCCCAATGCGGTTAAAAACAGGAGTTGAACAATATGTTACAGATGCATTGTTCAGCATAATTCATAATACAAATATTGTGTCATGATAAACACATATATATTTATGGTTTTTATTCACACTATTAACGGGAGCCAATCCTGAATGTAGATTTCCAAGATTATGCACATATATTGTATTAGTCATATAAGCAAAAATGAATCCTTAACAGATATTTTATCATAAAAAGCAAGAATACTCAATCTTTTCGTTGAGAACCACAGGACTTAGTGTATTTAATCTGTACATCCATCTAGACTCATGCTGTAAAATTATTCTATCTAGGTTGCCACCCCTTCTACTAGATTTGATTTGTTCTATGCCCATGATTTTTAATTTTGTAAAATCTGAGTTATGGCAAGATTTAAACTGCCTTGCTACAGGGTTGTCTTTGTCCTCATTCTTAATGTCATCCCTGTGTTCTCTTATCCTACTTTTCAACTCTCTTGTCATTTTTCCGACATAGAATTTCGGACAGGGACAGTTCAACAGGTAAATGACATTTTTTGAGGTACAAGTAATCCTGTTTTAACATAATTGCGGCTTTGTTCTAGTAGGTGTATAAAAGGTGGATGACTTTTTAATATACGTACAATATACGCAGTGTCCACAAGGGACACTGCCACCTTGATTGTGTGCAGCTGTTAACCAGTTAGTCCCTTGTTCTCTTTTAAACTCACTATGCACTAATATATCTTTAATGCTAAGAGCCTTTTTAGCTGTTAAGAGAGGGTACTCAGATATACATCCATTTAGAGTCACATCATTTGAAAAAATATGCCAACGGGTATTTAAAATCCCCCGCAATTTTTTCCAATGTGAGATATACCTTGTAATCAAACTGGCATAATTATTGTCATTTGATCCATTTCTTTTGTTAGAAAAAGTCTAACACCTGCAAAAACAGCAGCGTAAATCTCAGTAACGCAGCCCCATTGATTCCTATGGGGAAACACATTTTATGTTTACACTTAACACCCTAACATGAACCCTGAGTCTAAACACCCCTAATCTTACACTTATTAACCCCTAATCTGCCGCCCCTGACATCGCCGCCACCTACATTATTCTTACTAACCCCTAATCTGCCGCTCCGGACATCGCCGCCACCTACATTATACTTATTAACCCCTAATCTGCTGCCCCCAACATCGCCAACACCTACATTATATTTATTAACCCCTAATATCCCGCCCTCAATGTCGCCGCAACCTACCTACACTTATTAACCCCTAATCTGCCGTCCCCAATGTCGCCGCCACTATATTAAATGTATTAATCCCTAAATCTAAGTCTAACCGTAACCCTAACACCCCCTAACTTAAATATAATTTAAATAAATCTAAATAAAATTACTATCATTAACTAAATTATTCCTATTTAAAACTAAATACTTACCTATAAAATAAACCCTGAGCTAGCTACAATATAAATAATAGTTACATTGTAGCTATCTTAGGGTTTATTTTTATTTTACAGGAAAGTTTGTATTTATTTTAACTAGGTAGAATAGTTATTAAATAGTTATTATTTATTTAATAACTACCTAGCTAAAATAAATACAAATTTACCTGTAAAATAAAACCTAACCTTAGTTACAATAACACCTAACACTACACTACAATTAAATCAATTAACTAAATTAAATACAATTAAATAAATTCAATTAAATTAGCTAAAGCACAAAACCCCCCCACTAAATTACAGAAAATAAAAAACAAATTACAGATCTTTAAACTAATTACACCTAATCTAATAGCCCTATCAAAATAAAAATGCCCCCCAAAATAAAAAAAACCCTAGCCTAAAATAAACTGTCAATAGCCCTTAAAAGGGCCTTTTGTGGGGCATTGCCCCAAAGAAATCAGCTCTTTTACTTGTAAAAAAAATACAAACAACCCCCCTAACAGTAAAACCCACCACCCACACAACTAACCCCCCAAATAAAACCCTAACTAAAAAACCTAAGCTCCCCATTGCCCTGAAAAAGGCATTTGGATGGGCATTGCCCTTAAAAGGGCATTTATCTCTATTGCAGGCCCAAAGCCTTAACCTAAAAAATAAACCCACCCAATACACCCTTAAAAAAATCCTAACACTAACCCCCCGAAGATTCACTTACCGGGAGAAGTCTTCATCCAAGCGGCAAGATGTCCTCAAGGAAGCCGGCAGAAGTGGTCCTCCAGACGGGCAGAAGTCTTCATCCAGACGGCATCTTCTATCTTCATCCTTCCGAAGCGGAGCGGCTCCATCTTCAAGACATCTGGCGCGGAGAATCCTCTTCAAACAACGTCTTCTTCGGAAAGAATATTACTTTAAGTGATATCATCCAAGATGGCGTCCCTTAGATTCCGATTGGCTGATAGAATTCTATCAGGCAATTGGAATTAAGATAGAAAAAATCCTATTGGCTGATGCAATCAGCCAATAGGATTGAATTTCAATCCTATTGGCTGATTCAATCAGCCAATAGGATTGAGCTTGCATTCTATTGGCTGATTGGAAGAGCCATCCAAATGCCCTTTTCAGGGCAATGGGGAGCTTAGGTTTTTTTAGTTAGGGTTTTATTTGGGGGGTTGGTTGTGTGAGTAGTGGGTTTTACTGTTGGTGGGGTTGTTTGCATTTTTTTTACAGGTAAAAGAGCTGATTTCTTTGGGACAATGCCCCGCAAAAGGCCCTTTTAAGGGCTATTGATAGTTTAGTTTAGGCTAGGGTTTTTTTTTATTTTGGGGGGGCTTTTTTTTTAAATTTTGATAGGGCTATTAGATTAGGTGTAATTAGTTTAAAGATCTGTAATTTGTTTTTTATTTTCTGTAATTTAGTGTTTTTTTTGTGATTTAGCTAATTTAATTTATTTAATTGTATTTAATTTAGTTAATTGATTTATTTGTAGTGTAGTGTTAGGTGTTATTGTAACTTAGGTTAGGTTTTATTTTACAGGTCAATTTGTATTTATTTTAGCTAGGTAGTTATTAAATAGTTAATAACTATTTAGTAACCATTCTACCTAGTTAAAATAAATACAAACTTGCCTGTAAAATAAAAATAAACCCTAAGCTAAATACAATGTTACTATTAGTTATATTGTAGCTAGCTTAGGGTTTATTTTATAGGTAAGTATTTAGTTTTAAATAGGAATAATTTAGTTAATGATAATAATTTTATTTAGATTTATTTAAATTATATTTAAGTTGTGGGGTGTTAGGGTTATACTTAGATTTAGGGGTTAATACATTTAATGGCAGGGATGGCAGATTAGGGGTTAATAAATGTAGGTAGGTGTCGGCGATATTGGGGGCAGCAGATTTGGGGTTAATAAATATAATGTAGGTTGCAGCGATGTCCGGAGCGGCAGATTGGGGTTAATAAATTTAATGTAGGTGGCGGCGATGTTAGGGGTGGCAGATTAGGGGTTAATAATATTTAACTAGTGTTTGCGAGGCGGGAGTGCAGCGGTTTAGGGGTTAATATGTTTATTCTAGTGGCGGCGATGTCCGGAGCGGCAGATTAGGGGTTAAAAATTTTATAATAGTGTTTGCGATGCGGGAGGGCCTCGGTTTAGGGGTTAACAGGGAGTTTATGGGTGTTAGTGTACTTTTTAGCACTTTAGTTATGAGTTTTATGCTACGGCGTTGTAGTGTAAAACTCATAACTACTGACTTTAGAATGTGTTAGGAATCTTGGAGGTAGATGGTGTACCGCTCACTTTTTGGCCTCCCAGGACAGACTCGTAATACCGGCGCTATTTACGAAGTTTACGTAAGTCGGTTTGCGGTAAGGCCAAAAAAGTGTGCAATGCCCCTAAACCTGCAAGACTCGTAATAGCAGCGGTAGTGAAAAAGCAGCGTTAGGACCTGTTAACGCTGCTTTTTCAGCTTAACGCAAAGCTAGCCGTTAATAAATGCTAGTTAGAATAATGCATTCAAAACAAAGATTAGTCTGAGAATAACATGTAGATGTATTTTTTTTTAACGTTGCATTAGCTCTTTAAATATTGACAACATAAGTGTAATGTTTTAGTGTCTATAAAACAATGGGAACTTCCATGTTGTAACTTAGGTTACCTTCTCTGCTGTGGCCAATTAGGAACAGTTATAAATAGGTCACTAGAGTGTGCAGCCAATGGCTGTGTGGAATATAACAGTGTTCTGCACTTCCATTTCTAACAGGAACTGAAAAGCTCACAATTTCAGAATGGGATTACAGGAAAAGGGGGGAAAAAAATATTGAAAGTATACTGCAGAGGCTTTTTTATAAATACGATTTACCATTTTATATTTCCATCTCAAAGTGTTTAATGTCCCTTTAAATACATATGTACACACACCTATACATATACATTGTGTGGTCACTTTATTAGGTACTGCCCTGCTGTCAGTTAAGTGTACAAACCACAGTGAGAATAGGAAAAAGCAATGATCTAATTAACTTTGAACATGGCATGATAGTAGGTGCAAGACGTGCTGGACGTATCTGAAACAGCAGTACGTCTGAACTTTTCACATACCACAGTTTCAAGAGTGTATCGAGAATGGTGCAATGAACAAAAAACATCCAGTCAGCGGCAGTCTTGTGGATGAAAAACCGCTAGTTGATGAGAAAGGTCAGAGGCAGATGGCTAGACTTGTGCAAACAGACAGGCCACAATTTCGAGAATCACATCAGAATTCAACCTTGGTGTGGAGAAAAACATATCACAACACACCACTAGGTGCACCTTGTCGTGGATGGGCTACAACACCCAGTGCAACGTTGGGTGCCGTTGTTATCAGAGAAGAACAAGAGAGCACATCTTCTGTGAGCACAACAACACCAGCACTGGACCATCGAAGACTGGAAAAAGGTAGCTTGGTCTGGCGAGTCGAAATTCCTAGTGCATGATGTGGATGGCAGGATCTGAGTTTGGCGAAAACAGCATGAATCCATGGACCCGGCTTGTCTGATGAAAACTGTGCAAGGTGGTGGGGGCAGTATTATGGTGGGGGGAATGTTTTCCTGGCACATGTTGGGTCCTTTAAAACCCATTGATTCACATCTAAATGCCACAGCATATGTAAACATCATTGCTGACCAAGTGCATCTGTTCATGTTAGTTTATCCTCAGGCAGATGGTTACTTCCAGAAGGATAATGAGCCGGTGCACAAAGCCAGAATCACTATGGGATGGTTCCTGGAACATGACAATGACTTTTGTTTGCTGCAGTGACCTGCTCAGTCCCCGGATCTCAATCCTATTGAACATCTTTGGGATGAGCTGGAAATGGCTATTTGCTCCAGGCCTACACCTTTGTCAAATCTCCAGGAGTTGCATGACACTCATAATACCTCCACAACTCGCTGAAGGGCTTCCATAGGTGTGGACCCGCTAAGAATAAGAGTAGGTTTCAGTATTACACTAACCATGTGATACACAGATATAAGCCACCCATATACAGTAATCTCCACATTGTGCTCTTGTACTATATATATAAATATTTTGACCAATACTCAAAGATATAAATTTATTTTTCTTGGACACTTATATCCACATAAATGCCATGGCCCAATAATTTGCCTTAATGTTCAAGCTCTTCATCTAATAACCTTGAGTGGAGCCATCTTTAAATATATGATTATTCAGACTTTGTTGTAGAGATGCTTTTAAAATCCCACAGTGTCAGCCTATTTCCATGTTAATGATATCTTCTTTTTTGGATGGTCCCATGATCTATCTGTTGTCTTGATTGATTTAGCTAGAGACTCCTTGCAACTCTTGGGTGCCATCTTGGGACAGTCCTTTAGGCCTTGAAGCTCTAATGTTGTCTCTCTTTAAACCTCTATGTAAAGTATTGCTATGAATCACATCCTTAAAACTTCCTTTATTCAAGCACTTCAGTATGGAAAGTAGCTGAATTAAAATATTATCTTGTTCCCCTCCATAAATTGGGCTAGATTACAAGTGGAGTGCAAGCAATAATGCAGAGAGTGGATGGCAAATTTGATTAACTAGAGAATCTTAACGCAACACACATTTTTTTAGCTCACCCTGTAATTTTAATGGATAGTGCAGGGAGTGTTATGAGCGCTCATATTATTAGTGGTGAATTAAGTGATGCGCGGAAGCATTTGGTGCTTTTTGGAGACAATGTAAAGTGTTAATGCTTGCAAATATACATAACAACAAAATAAACTACATATTAAATGTAAAATATAGGTTTATTATTGGAAAAAAGTTTTAACAGTGATTTATGATATATGAGAAGATGCTGGACTGAGAAGGGCTCAAAGATGTATATGTATTTGAGTGTAGATGAGGTTGAGAGAAGAAAAGTTCAACCTCTACAGATTCTATTTGATTTATAGTACAGAAGGTTCAATTGAGCTTAAATTAATTCCATTAAAAAGGTGACCCATTTAACACCAGCAATCTACCGCTGATTTCTGTTTCCAGTCAGAAATGTATCTAAGCCATTTTTAAATGTATCTAAGGTATTGGCATTCACTACCTCCTTAGACAATGTGTTCCACAATTTGATTGCTCTTACTCACCTAGATTACAAGTTTTGTGCTATAGAGGGTGTGAAACGAACGAAACAAAAGTTGCGTTATTAAAGTTGCGTTATTTCACCCTCCATAGCGCTGCCATTGCGAATTTGTAAAAAAAAAAACTTACCTGTGAAACAAAAGTAAAACCTAAGCTGCCTTACACTAAAACCTAACATTACAAAAAAAAACAACAAACATTACAAAAATAAAAAAACTACCATTACAAAAAATAAAAAACACTAAAATTACAAAAAATAAAAAAAACTAAGATTACAAAAAATAGCAAACAAAATTATCCAAAACAATAAAAATGATTCTTATTATAATACGCTGCTAAAAAAAAAAAAACACCCCAAAATAAAAAACCCTAATCTATAATAAACTACCAAGGGCCCTTAAAAGGACCTTTTGTAGGCCCTTTAAAGAGCCCTTTGTAGGGCATTGCCCTAAAGAAATCAGCTCTTTTTCTAAAAAAGAAAAACAAACACCCCCTAACAGTATTACAAACCCCCACCCCCCAAGCTCACAAAATAAAAATAAAGTTAAACCTATTCTACCCATTGCCCTGAAAAGGGCATTTGTATGGGCATTGTCCTTAAAGGGGCATTCAGCTCTTTTTCTGCCCATTAAAAATAAAAAAATGGCTATTCTAAAAAAAAAACACCCCAAAAAGGGCATTTGTAGGGCATTGCCCCAAAGAAATCAGCTCTTTTGCTACAAAATAAAAACAAACACCCCCTAACATTACAAACCCCCACCCCCCTAAACCCACAAAAAAAAAATCTAACTTAAAAAACCTAATCTACCCATTGCCCTGAAAAGGGTATTTGTATGGGCATTGCCCTTAAGAGGGCATTCAGCTCTTTTTTTTGCCCTTAAAATGGAATTCAGCTCTTTTTCTTGCCCTTAAAAGGGCATTCAGCTCTTTTTTGTGCCCTTAAAAGGGCATTCAGCTCTTTTAAGACAAGCCCAAACCCTAATATAAAAAAACCCCACCCAATTTTTTTTTTTTTTTTAAAAAACCTTACACTTACCTCTCTTTAGGTACTCACAGTTGCTCAAGTCCGGCTTGAAGCATCTTCATCCCAGCGGCTCCATCTTCATCCAGGGGGCTCCATCTTCATCCGGGACCGGCATCTTCTTCATCCCTGCGGAGGCGGAGTGGTCGATGCACAGAGGCGAAGGTCAAGACGAAGGTCCAAGGTAGGAGGTCCATCAATCCGTCGTGGAGGTCCTTTTCATGCGATCATCCGCCGCACACTGAGGATTCAAATGCAAGGTACCCCTTTTATACTGGGGTACCATTGCATTTCTATTGGCTGAAAAATTTAAATTAGCCAATAGGGATTAGAGCTGCTAAAATCCTATTGGCTGTTTAAATCAGCCAATGGGATTCAAGCAGCTCATTCCTATTGGCTGGACCTCCGCCTCCGCGCATCGACCGCTCCGTCTCCGCAGGGATGAAGAAGATGCCGGTCCCACTATGGATGGAGATGGAGCCGCCTGGATGAAGATGGAGCCGCTGGGATGAAGATCGCTCAAGCCGGACTTTAGCAACTGTGAGTCCCTAAAGAGGGGTTAGGGTTTTTTTAAGGGTTTTTTTTTCCAATTAGGGTTTAGGCTTGTCTTAAAAGAGCTGAATGCCCTTTTAAGGGCAATGCCCATACAAATGCCCTTTTCAGGGCACTGGGTAGCTTAGTTTATTTTTATTTTGGGGGGTTGGTTGGGTGGTGGGTTTTACTGTTGGGGGGTCTTTGTATTTTTTTTACAAGGTAAAGAGCTAATTTCTTTACGGCAATGCCCTACAAAAGGCCCTTTTAAGGGCTATTGGTAGTTTATTGTAGGCTAGGTTTTTTTTTATTTTGAGGGGGGGTTATTTTGATAGGGCTATTAGATTAGGTGCTGTTGTTTTTATTTTGGATAATGTTGTTTGTTATTTTTTGCAATTTAGTATTTATTTAATTTTTTTGTAATTTAGTATTTTTATTTTTTTGTAACTGTAGATTATTTTTTTTTAGTAGTGTTAGTTTTTTTTATTGAGTAATTTAATATATTTAATTGATAGTTATTTTAAAAATATTAAAATATACCTATATATTTATGTAAAGTAATCATATTATCTCCCGAGCCTCTTTTTCCTAAAGAAAACGCAATGCTGATTAAATTATTATCTGGTTTTATTTAAAATTGCACTGTAACCAAGTAAATGAGGTTGAAAAAAGTACATCAAGTTCAACCATCACAAATCCGCTTTTGATCTCTTTGCAGGGAAAATAGTGATAATGAATGAGAGCATGTCATTTTTTTCATTTTAATGGCCGTTAAAAGTGTGGCCTGTTCTCACCAACAATACCCTTAGAATAAAAAATATATGTTTCAATCTAAAGTGGTGACCACATGAGAGATATAAACTTAGAGCAATTACTATTTAAAATAAGTAAGCAAATTAAGTTGTGAATATTATCAGGGTTGTTTGATTTGATATAATTATTTTTTGACATTATCGTGTGTTATCATATTATTATGTTCTACTAATTTATGCCCTCTCCCATTCCCAAGTCTTACGGTCATCTGAGTGTACAATCTGGAAGTTCTTGACAGATGGATGAGTAACACGGCCATGGAAATTTAGAACGTAGGATTGTGTCTCATCATTCCACACAGGGCTTTTGTTGTGTAGCTCAATCATATTCTCCATATTCTTATTCTGCCATCTCTGAAGGATCCCGTCATTGTCCTGTCAGTAAAGAGAGATTATACAAGAGTGGTGAAAACAAGAGAGCATATGTTAGAGGAATACAATTATTAGAAAAAGTGATAAAATTGTGTTGCATTGCACCCTGAGTTTTAATTTGTTATTGCCAGGATTTTCTCAACAAAATCCCCCAATAAAAAAATTGACGTGTTTGCACAGTTTTCATGGTGTTAAGGAGGGACTATTTGATTCAGGAGTTGTTTTTCTCTTTTTTTTAATCTCTAGAAGGTTTTTCTTGCTAAATTAGCTTGGGAAAACACTATTGATAGGTAATTTTAATGAAGTGTGGAACTAATCGTGCTTACATTTCGTGGACGAATAGGAACCCTCTCACAGTCTTCATCCATTCCGGGAATCAAAACGGTCATTTTCCGAGGACCTTTAAATCCCAGCACATTTGTTTCCTGCAATAAAATGCTTAACAGTGAGTTTGGATAAAGAAATTGAAAAGGAGCCTATAGACAGATATTTTTGAACTTCCTTATCTTACTAGCTTTGCAGTTATAAGAGTATGGATCTTCTTTAATCATGAAGAGTTGATCATCATCTTGACACATTTAATTCAAACCTGTTACTGGTTTGAGGTTTTAGCCAACGATACAGTATATTAATCTCACAATTAGATTGTAATAAATAACACAATAAGCAACAAAAAAAAGTTTTCAAATTAACGTTTGTATATTTTTGTTGCAAGACCTTGGCCTTTCTATGACAAGTGTGCCATATTCAAATAGGCATGAATATTATACAAATGTACTCAATGATATAACAGATGAAACTGTTAGACTTTTTCAGAGTATTCCATTCCTCTATATAAAGGCAAATAAATCATTACATCTTTAATAATTACTTTTACCACACCCCATTTGGGGCTCTAGTGTTAGTTTTGTTTTTAATTTTTTGGGGGGTTTTGTTTTTTTAGATTAGGGTTTATTGGGCAATTTGCAAAAGGACAGGGCAGTGAAAAAGAGCTGAATGCCCTTTTAAGGGCAATGCCCATACAAATGCCCTTTTAAGGGCAATGCCCATACAAATGCCCCTTTAGGGGCAATAAGTAGTTTAGGTTTATTAGTGTTAGTTTTTTTTATTTTAGGAGGTTTGGTTGGTGGGTGGTTTTACTGTTAGGGGGGATTTTGTTTATTTGTAATGTAAAAGAGCTGATTTCTTTAGGGCAATGCCCTACAAAAAGCCCTTTTAAGGGCTATTGGTAGTTTATTCTTAGATTAGGGGGTGTTTTTATTTTGGGGGCTTTTTATTTTTATAGGGATTAGGTTTAATTTTTTTAATGTTAGCCTTTTTTATTTTCTGTAATGTTAGATTAATGTAATGTAATTTTTTTTATTTTAATTGTAATGTAGTATTTTTTTAATGTAATTAAGGTGTTAATTTAGGGGATGTTAGGTTAGGGGATTTAGTCATTAAATTATTTTTTTGCGTTGTGGGGGTTGGCGGTTTAGGAGTTAATAGGTAAAACAGAATTTATGCTTACCTGATAAATTACTTTCTCTTACGGAGTATCCAGTCCACGGTTTCATCCTTACTTGTGGGATATTCTCAATCCCTACAGGAAGTGGCAAAGAGAGCACACAGCAAAGCTGTCCATATAGCTCCCCTCAGGCTCCACCCCCCCAGTCATTCGACCGATGGTTAGGAGAAAAAGGAGAACCATAGGGTGCAGTGGTGACTGTAGTTATTTGTAAAAATTAAATTTGAACCTGACCGAATTATCAGGGCGGGCCGTGGACTGGATACACCGTAAGAGAAAGTCATTTATCAGGTAAGCATAAATTCTGTTTTCTCTTACTTGGTGTATCCAGTCCACGGTTTCATCCTTACTTGTGGGATACCAATACCAAAGCTTTAGGACACAGATGAAGGGAGGGAGCAAGTCAGGTAACCTAAACGGAAGGCACCACTGCTTGCAAAACCTTTCTCCCAAAAATAGCCTCAGAAGAAGCAAAAGTATAGAATTTGTAAAATTTGGCAAAAGTATGCAGTGAAGACCAAGTTGCTGCCTTACAAATCTGTTCAACAGAAGCCTCATTCTTGAAAGCCCATATGGAAGCCACAGCTCTGGTGGAATGAGCTGTAATTCGTTCAGGAGGCTGCTGTCCAGCAGTCTCATAAGCCAATCGGATGATGCTTTTCAGCCAGAAGGAAAGAGAGGTAGCAGTCGCTTTCTGACCTCTCCTCTTACCAGAATAGACAACAAACAAGGATGATGTTTGTCTGAAATCTTTAGTTGCTTTTAAATAGAATTTTAAAGCACGAACCACGTCAAGATTATGTAAAAGTCGTTCCTTCTTAGAAACTGGATTAGGACACAGAGAAGGAACAATGATTTCCTGGTTAATATTCTTATTAGAAACCACCTTTGGAAGGAAACCAGGTTTGGTACGCAAAACAACCTTATCTGCATGGAACACCAGATAGGGTGAATTACACTGCAAAGCAGACAATTCAGAAACTCTTCGAGCAGAAGAAATGGCTACTAAAAACAAAACTTTCCAAGATAATAACTTAATATCTATGGAATGCAAAGGTTCAAACGGAACCCCTTGAAGAACTCAAAGAACTAAATTTAGACTCCATGGAGGAGCCACAGGCTTGTAAACAGGCTTGATTCTAACTAGGGCCTGTGCAAACACCTGAAACTCTGGTACAGCTGCCAGACGCTTATGTAACAGAATAGACAGAGCAGATATCTGTCCCTTTAAGGAACTAGCTGACAGACCTTTCTCCAATCCTTCTTGGAGAAAAGACAATATCCTTGGAATCCTAACCTTACTCCACGAGTAACCCTTGGATTCACACCAACAAAGATATTTCCGCCATATCTTATGGTAAATTTTCCTGGTGACAGGCTTTCTGGCCTGTATCAGAGTATCTATAACTGATTCAGAGAAACCACGCTTAGCTAGGATTAAGCGTTCAATCTCCAAGCAGTCAGTTGCAGAGAAACTAGATTTGGATGCTTGAAAGGACCTTGAATTAGAAGATCCTGCCTTGATGGCAGTTTCCATGGTGGGACCGATGACATGTCCACTAGGTCTGCATACCAAGTCCTGCGTGGCCACGCAGGTGCTATCAAAATTACTGAAGCCTTCCCCTGTTTGATTCTGGCTACTAGCCGAGGGAGAAGAGGAAACAGTGGAAAGACATAAGCTAGACTGAATGACCAAGGCGCTATTAATGCATCTATCAATGCCGCCTTGGGATCCCTGGATCTGGATCCGTAAAGGGGAAGTTTGGTGTTCTGACGGGACACCATCAGATCCAATTCTGGAATGCCCCATAGCTGGGTCAGCTGAGCAAAAACCTCCGGGGGAGTGGGAACTCCACCCAGAGGTTTTTGCTCAGCTGACCCAGCTATGGGGCATTCCAGAATTGGATCTGATGGCGTCCCGTCAGAACACCAAACTTCCCCTTTACGGATCCAGATCCAGGGATCCCAAGGCGCTATTAATGCATCTATCAATGCCGCCTTGGGATCCCTGGATCTGGATCCGTAAAGGGGAAGTTTGGTGTTCTGACGGGACGCCATCAGATCCAATTCTGGAATGCCCCATAGCTGGGTCAGCTGATCAAAAACCTCTTGGTGGAGTTCCCACTCCCCCGGATGGAAAGTCTGACGACTTAGAAAATCCACCTCCCAGTTGTCTACCCCTGGGATGTGAATTGCAGATAGATGGCAGGAGTGATCCTCCGCCCATTTGATGATCTTGGATACTTCCTTCATCGCTAGGGAACTCTTTGTTCCTCCCTGATGATTGATCTAACACCACATACTCTTTACCCTCCCGTGGAGATGCTACTTGTTAGAGCGGCAAAGAGAATGACTGGGGGGCGGAGCCTAAGGGGAGCTATATGGACAGCTTTGCTGTGTGCTCTCTTTGCCACTTCCTGTAGGGATTGAGAATATCCCACAAGTAAGGATGAAACCATGGACTGGATACACCAAGTAAGAGAAATAAGGTTTAATGCGTTGTGGGGGGTTGGCGGATTAGGGGTTAATAGATGTAGTTGGTAGTTTGCAATGTGGCTGGCGGATTTAGGGGTTAAACATTTTATTGGGTATTTTTAATATTTTTTTCTTAATACTTTATGCGGGCGGTTATTTTTTATTTTTTTATTACTGATTGCAGACGGTTAGTTTTTTTTTAAATACTTATTGCGGGCGTTTAGTTGTTTTTTTTTTTTTTACACTTATTGCGGCGGTTATTTATAAAAAATTTTTGTAATGCTCCATTTGCCTTCGCTCCATCCTGGTGGGTTCCGAAAATGGCAGGGTGGTGAAAGAGGTGGATTCTTTAACCACTCTGCCATTTTCGGAATTCACCTGGATTCTTTTGTCTGCCTCACGCCAACATTCCTTTAAAGATGTGTGCACAACTGCCGATGGCGACGGACGCGTTACAAACGCGATTTTAGTATAGATTCCCTTGTTTTGCATAACCAACACGGTTATATTAATACACTTTTTACCTCTGTGATTACCTTGTATATAAGCACAAGTTATGGACACCTATGGACTCTCCTCATAACGAAAGAAAGAAATGTATTGGTATAAATTCAGTTTTCTCCAACATTGGTGTGTCCGGTCCACGGCGTCATCCTTACTTGTGGGAATATCTCTTCCCCAACAGGAAATGGCAAAGAGTCCCAGCAAAGCTGGCCATATAGTCCCTCCTAGGCTCCGCCCACCCCAGTCATTCTCTTTGCCGTTGCACAGGCAACATCTCCACGGAGATGGTTAAGAGTTTTTTTGGTGTTTAAATGTAGTTTTTTATTCTTCTATCAAGTGTTTGTTATTTTAAAATAGTGCTGGTATGTACTATTTACTCTGAAACAGAAAAGGATGAAGATTTCTGTTTGTGAGAGGAAGATGATTTTAGCAGACAGTAACTAAAATCGATTGCTGTTTCCACATAGGACTGTTGAGATGAAGTAACTTCAGTTGGGGGAAACAGTTAGCAGACTTTTCTGCTTAAGGAATGACTAGCCATATTTCTAACAAGACCATGTAATGCTGGAAGGCTGTCATTTCCCCTCATGGGGACCGGTAAGCCATTTTCTTAGTCAAACAAACAGAATAAAGGGCTTAATATGGGCTATAAAACTGGTAGACACTTTTATGGGCTAAATCGATTGCTTTATTTGGGCATTTTATTCATGTTTATGCTGATAATTCACATTTATAAACTTGGGGAACGTTTATTAACGGCAGGCACTATGTTAGACACCTTTTCCAGTCAGGTGGCCTTCCCAGTTGTAGGCTGAGCCTCATTTTCGCACCATTACTGCGCAGTTGTTTTTTGAGAGCAGGACATGCAGATGCATGTGTGAGGATCTGAAAGTAGCTGGAAAAGTTTCTAGAAGGCGTCACTTGGTATCGTATTCCCCTCTGGGCTTGGTTGGGTCTCAGCAAAGGCTATAGCTGGGACTGTATAGGGGTTAAATTTGTAAACGGCTCCGGTTCCGTTATTTTAAGGGTTAAAGCTCTGAAATTTGGTGTGCAATACTCTTAATGCTTTAAGACACTGTGGTGAAATTTTGGTAATTTTTGAACAATTCCTTCATACTTTTTCACATATTCAGTAATAAAGTGTTTTCTGTTTAAAATTTAAAGAGACAGTAACGGTTTTGTTTTAAAACTTTTTTTGTGCTTTATTGACAAGTTTAAGCCTGTTTAACATGTCTGTGCCTTCAGATAAGCTATGTTCTATATGTATGAAAGCCAATGTGTCTCCCCATTTAAATTTAAATTTGTGTGATAATTGTGCCATAGCGTCCAAACAAAGTAAGGACAGTACTGCCACATATAATGAAATTGCCCAAGATGATTCCTCAGATGAGGGGAGTAAACATGATACTACATCATCCCCTACTGTGTCTACACCAGTTTTGCCCACGCAGGAGGCCCCTAGTACATCTAGCACGCCAATGCTTATTACCATGCAACAATTGACGGCTGTAATGGATAACTCCATAGCAAATATTTTATCCAAAATGCCTACATATCAGAGAAAGCGCGATTGCTCTGTTTTAAACACTGAAGAGCAGGAGGGCGCTGATGATAATTGTTCTGTCATACCCTCACACCAATCTGAAGTGGCCATGAGGGAGGTTTTGTCAGATGGGGAAATTTCAGATTCAGGAAAAATTTCTCAACAAGCTGAACCTGATGTTGTGACATTTAAATTTAAATTAGAACATCTCCGCGCACTGCTTAAGGAGGTGTTATCTACTCTGGATGATTGTGACAACTTGGTCATTCCAGAGAAATTATGCAAGATGGACAAGTTCCTAGAGGTTCCGGTGCACCCCGACGCTTTTCCTATACCCAAGCGGGTGGCGGACATAGTGAATAAGGAGTGGGAAAAGCCCGGCATACCTTTTGTTCCCCCCCCTATATTTAAGAAATTATTTCCTATGGTCGACCCCAGAAAGGACTTATGGCAGACAGTCCCTAAGGTCGAGGGGGCAGTTTCTACTCTAAACAAACGCACTACTATTCCTATCGAGGATAGTTGTGCTTTCAAAGATCCTATGGATAAAAAATTGGAGGGTTTGCTTAAGAAGATTTTTGTACAGCAAGGTTACCTTCTACAACCCATTTCGTGCATTGTCCCTGTCACT
The DNA here is from genome assembly GCF_027579735.1 of Bombina bombina. Lineage (NCBI taxonomy): Eukaryota > Metazoa > Chordata > Amphibia > Anura > Bombinatoridae > Bombina > Bombina bombina. The sequence goes on from NC_069501.1 coordinate 477,717,126, forward strand.
ACAGCAGTGTGGCTCTGGTCCGAGGAACTAGAAAGGTCGCTCAGTAGAGAGACTCCATATGAGGAGGTTATGGACAGAGTTCACGCACTTAAGTTGGCTAACTCTTTTATTTTAGATGCCGCTTTGCAATTAGCTAGATTAACGGCGAAAAATTCAGGGTTTGCAATCGTGGCGCGCAGAGCGCTTTGGCTAAAGTCTTGGTCAGCGGATGTGTCATCCAAGACAAAATTGCTTAACATCCCTTTCAAAGGTAAAACTCTATTTGGACCAGAATTGAAAGAGATTATCTCAGACATCACTGGGGGAAAGGGCCACGCCCTTCCACAAGATAGGCCTTTCAAGGCCAAGAATAAGTCTACTTTTCGTTCCTTTCGCAATTTCAGGAACGGACCGGCCTCTAATTCTGCATCCTCTAAGCAAGAGGGTAATGCCTCACAACCCAAACCAGCCTGGAAACCGATGCAAGGCTGGAACAAGGGTAAGCAGGCCAAGAAGCCTGCTGCTGCTAACAAAACAGCATGAAGGAGTAGCCCCCGATCCGGGACCGGATCTAGTAGGGGGCAGACTCTCTCTCTTTGCTCAGGCTTGGGCAAGAGATGTTCAGGATCCCTGGGCGCTAGAAATAGTTTCTCAGGGTTATCTTCTGGAATTCAGGGAACTACCCCCAAGGGGAAGGTTCCACATGTCTCACTTATCCTTAAACCAAATAAAGAGACAGGCGTTCTTACATTGTGTAGAAGACCTGTTAAAGATGGGAGTGATACACCCAGTTCCAATAAAGGAACAAGGAATGGGATTTTATTCCAATCTGTTCGTAGTTCCCAAAAAAGAGGGAACTTTCAGACCAATTTTGGATTTGAAGATCCTAAACAAATTTCTCAGGGTACCATCGTTCAAGATGGAAACCATTCGAACGATTCTACCCACTATCCAGGAAGGTCAATTTATGACTACCGTGGATCTAAAGGATGCGTACCTACATATTCCTATCCACAAAGAACATCATCAGTTCCTAAGGTTCGCCTTTCTGGACAAACATTACCAGTTTGTGGCCCTCCCATTCGGGTTAGCCACTGCTCCAAGGATTTTCACAAAGGTACTAGGGTCCCTTCTAGCGGTTCTAAGACCAAGGGGCATTGCAGTAGTACCTTACTTGGACGACATTCTAATACAAGCGTCGTCCCTGTCAAAAGCAAAGGCTCATACAGACATCGTTCTGGCCTTTCTCAGATCACACGGATGGAAGGTGAACATAGAAAAAAGTTCTCTGTCTCCGTCAATAAGAGTTCCCTTCTTGGGAACAATAATAGATTCCTTAGAAATGAGGATTTTTCTGACAGAGGTCAGAAAGTCAAAACTTCTAAGCACTTGTCAAGTTCTTCATTCTGTTCCACGTCCTTCCATAGCGCAGTGCATGGAAGTAGTAGGGTTGATGGTTGCAGCAATGGACATAGTTCCTTTTGCACGAATTCATCTAAGACCATTACAACTGTGCATGCTCAAACAGTGGAATGGGGATTATACAGACTTGTCTCCAATGATTCAAGTAGATCAGAAGACCAGTGATCTTGATAGCTCCTGCTTGGCCCCGCAGGACTTGGTATGCAGACCTGGTGAATATGTCATCGGTTCCACCATGGAAGCTACCTTTGAGACAGGACCTTCTTGTTCAGGGTCCATTCGAACATCCAAATCTGGTCTCCCTCCAGCTGACGGCTTATAGATTGAACGCTTGATTCTATCGAAGCGTGGGTTTTCAGATTCTGTGATAGATACTCTGGTTCAGCCAGAAAACCGGTAACTAGAAAGATTTGCCATAAAATATGGAAAAGATATATCTGTTGGTGTGAATCCAAAGGATTCCCATGGAATAAGATAAAAATTCCTAATATTCTCTCCTTTCTACAAGAAGGTTTGGAGAAAGGATTATCTGCAAGTTCTCTAAAGGGACAGATCTCTGCTTTATCTGTCTTACTACACAAAAGACTGGCAGCTGTGCCAGATGTTCAAGCATTTGTTCAGGCTCTGGTTAGGATCAAGCCTGTTTACAGACCTTTGACTCCTCCCTGGAGTCTAAATCTAGTTCTTTCAGTTCTTCAAGGGGTTCCGTTTGAACCTTTACATTCCATAGATATTAAGTTACTATCTTGGAAAGTTTTGTTTTTGGTTGCTATTTCTTCTGCTAGAAGAGTTTCAGAGTTATCTGCTCTGCAATGTTCTCCGCCCTATCTGGTGTTCCATGCAGATAAGGTGGTTTTGCGTACTAAGCCTGGTTTTCTTCCAAAGGTTGTTTCTAATAAGAATATTAACTAGGAGATAGTTGTACCTTCTTTATGTCCGAATCCAGTTTCAAAGAAGGAACGTTTGTTACACAATTTGGACGTAGTCCGTGCTCTAAAATTCTATTTAGAGGCTACAAAAGATTTCAGACAAACATCTTCTTTGTTTGTTGTCTATTCTGGTAAAAGGGGAGGTCAAAAAGCGACTTCTACCTCTCTTTCTTTTTGGCTTAAAAGCATCATCCGATTGGCTTATGAGACTGCCGGACGGCAGCCTCCTGAAAGAATCACAGCTCACTCCACTAGGGCTGTGGCTTCCACATGGGCCTTCAAGAACGAGGCTTCTGTTGACCAGATATGTAAGGCAGCGACTTGGTCTTCACTGCACACTTTTGCCAAATTTTACAAATTTGATACTTTTGCTTCTTCGGAGGCTATTTTTGGGAGAAAGTTTTTGCAAGCCGTGGTGCCTTCCGTTTAGGTAACCTGATTTGCTCCCTCCCTTCATCCGTGTCCTAAAGCTTTGGTATTGGTTCCCACAAGTAAGGATGACGCCGTGGACCGGACACACCAATGTTGGAGAAAACAGAATTTATGCTTACCTGATAAATTACTTTCTCCAACGGTGTGTCCGGTCCACGGCCCGCCCTGGTTTTTTAATCAGGTCTGATGAATTATTTTCTCTAACTACAGTCACCACGGTACCATATGGTTTCTCCTATATTTTTCCTCATGTCCGTCGGTCGAATGACTGGGGTGGGCGGAGCCTAGGAGGGACTATATGGCCAGCTTTGCTGGGACTCTTTGCCATTTCCTGTTGGGGAAGAGATATTCCCACAAGTAAGGATGACGCCGTGGACCGGACACACCGTTGGTGAAAGTAATTTATCAGGTAAGCATAAATTCTGTTTTTTATCACTCTCATGCTAACTAGAAGGTGTGCTCTTAGGCAATCAGTGCCCTCTCACTTGTGAATACACGGGCGTGGTCACAATGTTATCTGTATGGCACACATGAAATTATGCCCTCTAGCTGTGAAAAACTGCCAAATGCATTGAAAAAAGTGACGGACTTCAAGGTTTTAGAAATTAGCATATAAGCCTACCTAGGTTTAGCTTTTAACAAAGAATACCAAGATAGCAAAGCAAAATTGATGATAAAAGTGAATTGGAAAGTTGTTTAAAATTGCATTCCCTATCTAAATCATGAAAGTTTAATTTTGACTAGACTGTCCCTTTAAGTATTCCTAACACACATTTGGATTTAGCACAGTTGGCAGAGCACACCTTCTAGTTAGCAAACTGAATTTATACCAATACATTTCTTTCTTTCGTTATGAGGAGAGTCCATAGGTGTCCATAACTTGTGGGATATACTTCCGGCCACCAGGTGGAGGTCACGAATCCTCACAAGAGCTTTCAATCCCTCCCACCTCAACTAAATGTATAGTTGAACAGAGGAGAGAGGTAAAAAAAGGTAGGAAAGGCAGAACGCAGGGTAAAGAGGTGCAAATAAGAACAGTCGTTCAGATTGAACAAAAATAGGACAGGTCCTATGGACTCTCCTCATCCCAAAAGAAAGAAATTTATTGGTAAGTATAAATTCTGTTTTCTTTCGTAAGATGAGGAGAGGCCATAGGTGTCCATAACATGTGGGATACAATACCCAAGCTGAGAGTCCATGTTAAGGACTGGTGGGACAAAGAAAGGGCATTTCCTATTTCCAGGACACTACGGCCTGAAGGACTTTCCTGGCAAAAGCAGCTTCTGAAGAAGCATAAACATCAAACCGGTAAAATTTAGAAAAAGGTATGAAGAGAAGACCAAGTTGCTGCCTTGCAAATCTGTTCCAAGGAGGTCTAATTCTTGAAGGCCCAAGGGGTTGATACAGATCTAGTAGAATGTGCAGTAACTCTTTTTGGAGGGGATTTTCCCACAACCAAGTACACTTTACGCATTGTCTGCTTCAGCCATGATGCTAAAGTAATCGCTGTAGTCTTTTGGCCCTTCCTGTTACCTGAAAAGTGGACAAACAAGCTAGAGGTCTGTCTAAAATCTTTAGTAGCCTGAAGATAAAATGTTATGGCTTTAACAACATCTAAATTGAGCAGTAGATGTTACATAGAATTAGAAGGATTTGTTAATGTTCTTAGAATATAAAACCTTCGGAACTAAATCATATTTAGTTCTAAGAACCGCTTTATCCTGATGAAAAACCAAAAAGGGGGGATCAGAAGAAAGGGCTGAGTGTTCAGAAAATTGTCTAGCTGAAAAGATGGCTAGAAGAAAAAGAACCTTCCAAGACAACAATTTTAGGTCCAAATTATGCATAGGTTCAAAGGGAGGACCATGCAAAACAGATAGAACCAGATCCAGATTCCAAGGTGGAGAAATAGCCTTAATAACAGAGCAAATCATCACCAAGGCTTGGACAAACGTTTGAACATCAGACAACTTAGCCAACTTTGTATGAAACAAAAAAGACAAGGCCGAAATCTGACCCTTTAAAGTACTAGCCGATAAACTTTTCTCCAGACCATCCTGGAGAAGCTGAAGAATTCTTGTAATTCTAAATTATTTCCAAGAAGAATATCAAAGTAAATAAGATTTCTAAACTGTCTTCTGTGTGACCGGTTTTCTGGCGTGGAGAAGTATGGAGATCACAGAATCTTAGAAACCTCTACTCTTGAGGACTAGGCGTTCAACCTCCATGCTGTGAAATTCAGAGATTTGAGATCCTGATGATATAATGGACCTTGAGACAGCAGATCTTCCCTGGGTCCAAGGAGGGGAGGATGACATCTGGATGAGATCCGCATACCAAGCTCTATGTGGCCATGCTGCAGCTATGAGAATTACTTAATCCAATTCCTGTTTTATTCTTGCAATGACTCTTGGAAGAAGGACAAATGGAGGAAATAGGCCAGATGAAAGTTCCAAGGACAAACTAGAGCATCTATAATTTGAGCTCTTGGATCTCTTGACCTTGCTCAATAAACCAGAAGTTTGCGGTTCAGCTTGGACGCCATAAGGTCTATTTCTGGAAGATCCAATCTCAAGACTAACTGATCAAACATGTCCTGATGACGGGACCATTCTCCTGGATGTACTGACTGACTGCTTAAGTAACCGGCTTCCCAATTGTTCACTCCCAGAATGTGAATAGCCGATAGAGTGCAGTGGTTTTCCTCTGCCCAAGATAGAATGTGAGAAACTTGCTGCATGGCAAGGGGACCTTAAGTCCCTCCTTTATGATTGATGTATACTACAGCCGTGACGTTGTCTAACTGAAAACAAATTAATTTTTCCTATCTGAGAAAGGGGCAAGAATGAAGAGCCAGACGGATCGCACAAAGTTCTAGAATGTTAATAGGTAACCTCGCCTCCAGAGGAGACCACACTACGTGCCCCCTCCAGAACTCCCAAACAGCGCTCCAAGGCTTGAGTCTATAGTGACCATGGTCCAGGTAAGCTAAAGAAATGAGGCTCCAAGGGTAAAAAAAAAACTGTCCCTCCACCACGGGAGAGATCGTTTGACTCATGAACTGAGCGTCATTTGCTGCTCCAGATGAAAACAATCCTTTGACCACTGTTGAAGCATGGATAACTAAAGAGGACAAACAATGATGAAAAAGGTACTACTTCTGAGGCTGCTACCATAAGACCCACTACTTCCATGCACTGAGCTACAGATGGGGAATGAGCCATCTGTAGAGAACAACAGGCCTTCTGTAGTTTGTCTTTGTGAGTCTCCATTAAAAACAAGCTCATTTAACAGAGTTTATTATCACTCCCAGAAAGACTACCCTTATAGCAGGGGATAAAGAACTCTTGGGAACATTGATGTTCCATCCATGATTCTAAAGGAAGGAAATTACCTTCTGGGTATGAGAGGATGCTAGAGAAAAGGACGGGGCTTGGATCAAGATTTCATCCAAATAAGGAGCAATGGAGATTCCCTGTGTTCTGATCACTGCCATCAGAGCCCCTAAAACCTTTGTGAAGATGCGAGGGGCAGTGGCTAAACCAAAAGGTAGAGCTGCAAACTGGTAATGCTTGTTGGGAAACGCAAATCTTAGAAATTGAAAATGATCTTCTTGAACCTGTTTGAAGGTGCAAAATGAATGCCTGGTTTCTTTCATTCTTTAGCAATATAGTCTGTAACCAAGTCTGGAGCTTCAAACGCCTTAGGAACTTCTGGCGGAGTTTTGGAAACCTGATTCACCTTTTTACAAGTTTTGGAATTTCTGTATTCTGTTTTGACATATCTAAGCTGTTCATTTCCTATAGAAGGAAACAGATATGATCCACTCTAAATCTAAATGTGGAATCAGGCTCTGTTTTAATTATCGATTCAGGATCATCTGAGGAGATTTCACCCTCAGAAGACTCAGAAAGGGACACATCAGGGTCGGAAGATTGTAAACTAGGTGGCAACAGAGCTAGATGCTTAGTCCCCTGTGACTGACAGGGAGGATGAAGTAAATTTCCAGATTTACGTTTGCGCTTCCTTGGTCTAGAAATTGCCACTAACAGCTCTGTCATATTTTTTTTGTTAGGTATTTTTAAACTGAGGTGAAAAATCAGTGTTAACCCCTTTAGACATATAGACAGACATGAGCGCCAGATGTCTGCTAGGCAAACTAACAGAATTATAGCTTGGAAACTGGAAATGTGGAACACAATTAGCACATAGAAGATTAAGTTGGTCACTGGAACAGTTTTGCAAAATAAACAAGGAAAATGAACAGCACGTGTTTCCTGAGCTGCATTATAATCCCTGGAAGTTCCCTCTAATGGGTCAGACATATTAATTGGGGGTATAGAAATGACTGACAAAAATTTAGCAAAACTGAGCATATATTGAAGAACATTATTAATGTACAATGTAGAGAACAATTGTATTAATTAAAATAATACAAAGATCATACCTTAAATACGCCTAGAAACCCATATAAGGTAGAAATGAAGGCTCCAAAAATTATACACATATTTTTTTGTTAACCTTTCCCACCAACTTAGCAGCTCTTATGAGGGTACTCACAACCTCCTGACATGGAAGAGTTAAATTTCATACTAGCAGTGGAAAAAAAGTCTGCAGAAGGCCTCAAAGAAGGAATCAGTAACTTCCAAAGCAGTGGGGAAGAGGAGAAAGGGCGCAAAGTGTAGGGGTTGGAGCTAACTGCCATAATGATGTTCAGGTAACAGCCTGAAGTAAAAAAAAAAACCCCACGAAACACTGATTTTTAAAAAATAAATAAAAAAACATTGCCCAGAGGAACCCTGACTGTCTCCCATTCCAATCGTTATCAAAATTAAGAGAACCGCTAACTGCATAGTGTAGCCACCAGTACTCTTAAAGAAACAGTAACCAATTTTTTAAAAAAATAGTTGAAATTAACATTTTGAGAGAAAAAACATAAGAAAGCTGTTAAGGGGAATCTAGAGAATAATGTGGGAGAATTTGGAGCTGAAATGCCTAAATTTGAGATGTTAAGCACATAGGTAAAGTGCCATGTGAAAGGGCTGGAAACCCCCAAACTATGTAGTACCTATGGATTAGAGTAATAGAGTACCAGTGATAGTTCTTGGGCTATGTGTGGTGTGGGAGTCACTTACCTTGACTGCAGAACCCCTCCTTTCTTACCAGCTTGCTGAGGCCTTTCTCCCTCACAGAATGCTGATGCAGTAGCGAGTCCATCCAGTACAAGTAAAGATACTGCAGAGGATATTCACATATATACCTTTAACCCCTTTGGTGGAAGCTAAGGGACAGGGTCCCCGCGAAGCCAAAGGGCAGTTATGGCTGAGAGATTTGCCTGTGAGGGTACAGACATGCCATAAGAGAGGTATTCTTTTTTTCCCTATTATTGGGGTGTAATGCCTTGTGAATCTTCTTTGAGTGAAACTTGAAGAGGGGTACAGTGTCTCATGTCAGGCCTGAGCTCCTCACTCAACCTCTCATGTTGGAGGTCAAGAACAAACTGGAGAGGGAATGGAGGTTGGAAGGATTGAAAGCTCTTGTGAGGGTTCTTGACCTCCACCTAGTGGTGGGAAGTATATCCCACATGTTATGGACACCTATGGACTCTCCTCATCTTACGAAAGAAAGAAAAGGCTTTTTTAGTGTGCCCCATAGGAGTCTAGGGGAAAGGGAGATAGCATGGCTGCAAAATCCAACCTCTAGATGTTAGCGCACCTGAGTCTTTTGGTCTTGCACTACATTTTTACTTTCAATTTGTAATACCAGCGCTAACATGGGAGCTTTATTGATTTATGAGTAGCGTAGATGGCACTCAAGAGCAAAAAAATAATAACGTTCCACTTGTAATGCTGAGAATATGTAATTGGTCCTATTCAGTAAAACTGAAAGGGTATTTTTTCCCTCTTGTCATGCCAGTATTTATTTGTTACTTACATACACAATGGCTGCTAGTTCCTGTCGTACATTAGACCAGTCAGAATTGGCTTTATCAGGATTTGCACCATTATCAAATACAGTGAATTTTGTTCCCATAAGATTGGATCTAAAAAAAGGGAATATTTAGTCAGTAATACACAATGAAGGTAAATGCTAATGTGTCATAGATGAAAACAAATGCACTAAAACTATCATATACTACATATAGTATTCAAATATTATTAACCCTGGCAGTGTTAATTTCGTCAACTAAAACTAGACTAAAATGAGTATAAAACTAAAGTAATTCTGATGACTAAAATACGACTAAAACTAAAATGGCATTTTAGTCAAAAGACTATGACTAAAACTAAATCAAAATGACATTTTAGTCAAAAGACTATGACTAAAACTAAATCAAAATTTGCTGACAAAACATTTTATGCAAGGTGTTATAATCAATCCATATCTAATTACTTCTCTTTTGTCAAATTTTCGAAACTTAATTTTATTACATTTTAAGATAAATAATGAGTTTGAAAGTTCTAGAGCAGTGCTAATATTGTTGCCAAATTGATTCTTCCTATAGAAATAAGCATAACCAACGAGTATGGGTTTAAGTTATGCTGTGCCTGTGCTAGCTGCAGAAACTTGATACTTGTTTTAATTATTAACAGAGAGCTGTTAAAGTTTTTATATTGGGTAATATGTGCAATACAGACAATATAGATTACAGTTTTTTTATATTTTAAAGTTGCACTTCTGTTTGTTTATGAAACTTGGTTTTATTTAATTTTAAGTTTAATTAAGATCTTATATATTACAAGGGATAAATCTGTGTCTGTATTGCATGTTGTAAACCTTAATACCATAAATAATAACTCTGGAGTATATTATCAGTTTGCAAATTATAGAGAAATGCTTAAATAATGGATTACACTTTAACTAAACCCCTTAGATTTTAGTCAACTAAAATCTACTGGCGATTTAGTCGACTAAAAGCAACTGGCGATTCAGTCGACTAAAAGTAAACTAAAACTAAAACAATTCAGATGACTAAAATACGACTAAAACTAAAATGGCATTTTAGTCAAAAGACTAAAATTAAGACTAAATTGAAATTTGCTGTCAAAATTAACACTGAACCCTGGTTCTGACCTCAGTTTTCCAATGAAGTTGTCTCCTCCCCGGGACAGGTCTGTGGCATCAATTGAAATCAAGTAATTGGAGGTTTTACTCTTTTTTCTTTTTCTTCCAGCTAACAAAAAGACCTGATGTATGGGAAAATAAGAGAAGTAGACAGTGTTCAAATAGAATAGAAAATACATATTGCATCACATGAGTCTGTCCTACCCAGAAACAGTGAATACAGAAAAGCACATTTGGGCTAAAAGAGGCTGCTCCTAGGGCTAAAAGAGGCTGCTCCTAGGTGGTAACTCGCTATAGAACAAGCTACTAATCTGTTGTTCGTTCTTGGCAGACTGCTTATCTTTCTGAATGTATTTGTATTATAACCCTATGTAGGTCTCCCTAAGGGTGATAGGAGAAACCAGATGTGGATTCCTTGCCCAATGTGCTTTTAGGAATGTGGCTACACATCACTGATGAGGCCCAATGAAGGCCAAATTGATTGTCTGGGTTTGCCATGTTCCTTGTTCAGAGGAGGATTGTCTGGTATTTTGGGGTTGAATTAATCTTACTAGACAGGATCAGACTGATATACTTCAGGAAAAATCTCCTCTGTGAAAAGCACAATTGGGCTAAAAGAGGCTGCTAATAGGTGGTAACTCACCATAGAACAAGCTACTGAATTGTTGTTCGTTCCTATTAGAGTTCTTCTCTTTCTTTAAGCTACCCATAAACAGTGGCATAAAAGACTGTGTCTCACCTTCTTTTCATTATCAAGGTGAACATAATATGTAGGGTACAATCCTCTGTCCATCCCTTTTTTATCTCTTGTTACTTTGCACTTTATCGTTGCTCCTTGTGGAGCTGGGCGCAGCACAAACTCCTCTAGATTGTCCACTTCGATGACTGGTGATGGTGGTCGCTCTTCTTTCTGCCAAAATACAACCAGACAAGGAAGCTATAACATAATTCAATATGGGATGACTTAAAAAAAAACATTTCTCGTCGCTTATTATATAGTAAAAATTGCAGGTCACTTTGCCAACACACAGATACAAAGGTAACACAAACCTAACATGTTCATTTGAATCCACATGGTTAATTACAAAAGAGAACCAAGGTACTGCAATCAATTGATACATTTAATACAATCCAAAAACTTAAGAGTAATCAGATCCAATTACTTCCTTGAATTGTAAGCTACATCTATATTCTGTGATTATAATAATAGTACAGCATTATTATTATTATCAATTATTGCATATAAATCCTTTCTGACCTCCTCCCACCTTCTTTGATTTCTTTCCTTTCTTCCCTTTCTTATTTGTGTTTTTTACAGGCTCCTCCTCTTTATCTTCTTCTTCATTGGACTTTGAGGACCCTGTCAGAGAAAGGAATATTTAATAGAACTAACTATGATTACTGTTCAGATTAGTCAAATTATTTTCCAGATTTACATACATTTATTTCACTTTATTGTTGCTCTATGTAATCTTATGTTACATCTTGCACCTCCTATTAATTCATATATAAAAGTAAATTACAAAAAATATGATTCCACTTAACATGTCAACCTCAAAAATGTACTGCATTTTGAACCCTTGTTTATGAAGTTAATTCTTAAAGGGCCATGAAACCCAAATGTTGAAACACTTGAAAGTGATGCAGCATAGCTGTAAAAAACTGACTAGAAAATATCAACTGAACATCTCTATGTAAAAAAGAAAGATATTTTACCTCAAAAATTCCTCAGTAGCAACATCCCATTGTAAAGGACTTCTAAGCAGCAAATCAGTATGTCTGTCCTGGGACAGCTAAGGGAGTGAGCTTACGTGCACACTCATCTTATTTCCCTATTCAGTTTAAGGAAGTTTACTATGAAATCTCATGAGAGTTAAGTGAAATCTCATGAGATCACAGTAAAAGAGTTCATGACCTCAGCACTGCTGATGCTGATTGGCTGCTATTCATTTTTAATTTTTTTTACCTGCAGCTGAGCAACAGCTAAAGTATATTTTTTTACACCGAACTTACTCTGCTGAACTGAGGTTTGTGAGGTAAAATATCTTCTTTTTTACATAGAGATGCTCAGGTGATATTTTCCTGTCAGCTTTTTACAGTTATACTGAATCAGTTTCAAGTGATTTAGCATAGGCGTATTATGTCCCTTTAATCAATAAATATGATGTCAATAGTGACAAAACTCTTGTAAAAAATAAAGGAGATATGCATTGTGTTAAATGAATTTAATTCACTTTTAATGAAGCATCAGAAGAAGTATCTGGTTGTAAGATGAAATAGAAAGAGGCCATCTTGTTTTCTATCATAATTCCTGTCGGAAGTTCCATGCAAGAGTTTCACATTTCACTTTGTTGTTTTGTAGACAAATACTACCTTCACAAGCAGCCCTGGCACCAGCAATAGCTAGTTAAAAGATAGGGAAGCCCTCACCAAAGCAGATTCCGATTAAAGGGACAGTCTACACCAGAATTTTTATTGTTTTAAAAGATAGATAATCCCTTTATTACCCATTCCCCAGTTTTGCATAACCAACACAGTTATATTAATATACTTTTAACCTCTGTGATTATCTTGTATCTAAGCCTCTGCAAACTGCCCCTTTTTCAGTTCTTTTGACAGACTTGCAGTCTAGCCAATCAGTGCCAGCTCCCAGATAACTTCTCGTGCACGAGCACAGTGTTATCTATATGAAATACGTGAACTAACACCCTCTAGTGGTGAAAACTGTTAAAATGCAATCTGCAAGAGGTGGGCTTCAAGGTCTAAGAAATTAGCATATGAACCTCCTAGGTTAAGCTTTCAACTAAGAATACCAAGAGAACAAAGCAAAATTGGTGATAAAAGTAAATTGGAAAATTGTTTCAAATTACATGCTCTATCTGAATCATGAAAGTTTATTTTGGCCTAGACTGTCCCTTTAAAGATACAAAGAATTGTCTAAACCAAAACTTTAGCATTATCAGAATAACATGGAGGACATAACCAATAACTTTAGTTGATCCTGATACCCCGACTAGGTATCTCCGCCAGAAAGATCTTCTTCAGCACTGGAACATGTAGAAATGGAGCTAGTAAGTGATAATAGCAGTATTACACCCTAATTACCAGACAAGACCAGTATGAAGGTGAAAACAAAAACTGGTTTATTAAAGCAACAGCACAGTATTTATACACAATCACCATCTGATAAGAGTCTAATACTATCAAGAGAACAATGCTCACCCCAGACAGCCTGGCACCTCCATAGAGGAACAGGGATACCCACAACCATATAGTTTGTGTTTTTGGGGTGATCTTAAGGGAGCGGCGACAATCCCAGAGTACCGTTCAATAGCCCCGGACCCCCAGATGTCACAGTCCAAAAAGTGACTTGATCTGTGACTGGGGACCGAAGCAACAGTGTGGTAAATGTACCCGGGAACAGTGGTGAGGTTGACAAAACACCAGGTTCCTGAGCGAGCTCCCTCTACATAATCACCCCAGCCTATGCCCCATCAAAGGTATAATAGGTTCCCTAAAGAGCAGCGTGCTGGAGCAATGGGCTTCCAGAGCGACGCCGGATAAAGTTTAGCAGGTATCCCTGCAGATCCCAGCCGGAGCACAGTTCCATAAGACTCCAGCTGGGACCCGGTCAGGGGCAGGAAGGGTGAAACGGGAGAAAAGAGTTGGAGCCTAAAAAGGAAAATTAGGCTCTTCCAGGGCAAAGTCCAGGCCGAAGAAAATATAATAATAGTTCCAACTGGGAAAGGATGGCCCTTACACCTGGTATCTGTGACACTTTCAATCTCTTAAAATAATGGAAAGAAAATAAATGAGAAGACAAGGAACAGCTTCTGCAAAGGGGCCTATAATCTGACTCCTAACAACAACCTGAAGAACCAGATGATTATCCATGTCTATGTCTTTTTGGCAACAACAATAGTATGACAGTCCTTAGATTTATGGAAACACTTCATATGACAGCAAAAGTAAAAAGCAGACCTCCAACCAGAAAATATATCAATGAGGCCAGGCCAAATTCTTTCTCTATTTTTTTTTGTCTAGGTCTCAAATTCTATTTCTGTTGTGTACGTTTCATAAATTAAAATTGCAACAACTATTTCTGCAGGCAAAATCATTTTCAAAGAAGATTTAACAGAAGAATCAAGTTTAAACTATCCCTAGAAAAACTGGTTAGAGGGCCCCTGTTAACCCCAGGCTTTCGATCAACCTTCTGAATGTCAAGAGAAACCTTCAAATGAATTGATTCCTATATGGCACATGAGCCACAAATATTAAATTGTAATTCTGCTTTAAAATTAACCAAGCAGAAAGAACAAGAACTTTTTTCCACAGGAGATGAGCTACACTTATGACCAGTAATCTGCTTGAATATTACGTAAAAGAAAGAACAATTTTAATTTTAATAAATTAACTAATAAAGATGATTGTTTTTGTTTTCACATATTCACATTGATACACCGCTAGATCTGAAGGGCAGGAGTGCTTGAAACTGTATCCTGTCCAACTCTTTGCTGGAATTATAAATAAAATAATCTGCTTGGATATACCTAGGACCAAACATCTCCATCCAAAATATTCTAAAAAAAAATACCTTTAACAAAATATGTATGTGAACCAGAAAAGTAGGCGTAATTTAGATAGCTGTTCATTCACTATCATGTTGGATAACCAACAGTTGCTGAGAGGAAAAACCTAAAGAACTGATATATTTAAAAGGACATGATACCCAAATGTTGAAACACTTGAAAGTGATGCAGCATAGCTGTAAAAAACTGACTAGAAAATATCACCTGAACATCTCTATGTGAAAAAGAAAGATATTTTACCTCAAATTGTCCTAAGTATTCATACCCCATTGTAAAGGACTTTAAGTAGCAAATCAGTATGCCTGTCCCGGGACCTGCAAGGGAGCGTGCCACATGTTATTTCCTTATTCAGTTTAAGGAAGATTACTATGAAATCTCATAAGAGATAAGGGAAACCTCATGAGATCACAGTAAAACAGTTCATAACCTCAGCACTGCTGATGCTGATTGGCTGCTGTTCATTTCTTCCTTTTTTTTACCTGCAGCTGGACAGTAACTGAAGTATAACTTTTTACACAGCACTTACTCTGGTGAGCTGAGGAAATGGTAAAATATCTTCCTTTTTTACATAGAGATGTTCAGGTGATATTTTCCTGTCAGCTTTTTACAATCATGCTGCATCACTTTCAAGTGATTTAGCATATAATTATTACGTCCCTTTAAGGAATCGTAACTAAAGGCTTTTTTAAAAAAAATTGTAAGCAAAGTTTTTAATTTAAATCTGTGGTTCAGCTTTTAAGGGGGTGCTTGTTATATGGGGGAGGTTTTTGTAAAAGGGGGCTACCAAAGGGAGATTAACTTTAGTGTTGGGGCGGGAGATGAGCAGTAGTTAGAATTAAATTTTATTAGGGGGTTAATGATATAATTTTGATCCTCTGCATAACGTTTTACATACTTTCATTAACAGCTAAAACAGTTGTAATGATTTTAGAACACACAGGGCCAGATTACGAGTGAAGCGCAAAGGGGCAAATTTGCACATTTATGGGCATGTGTTAAATAACCAGCCATTACAAGTGGCTAGTTAATGTAATTGCGAGCTCGCAGTTTCACTTTGCGCTAAGCGCAATTAACGAGAGGTCAGACTTCAGATTAAAACTAAAATAGTTGCCCCTATTGCCCCAAAAATAAAGAGGACAGTACATTAACAAGTAAAATAAATATTAATTTTTTTTATTTAAAAAATAAATAAAAATAATTATAGTCATAAGGGGTTAAAGTGAGGGGATGTGGGGTGATGGTTCCTTTACATGGAGGTCACTGGGGGACTGTGTTTTCTCTATAAATATATATGTATATAAGTATATACATATATATTTATGTGTTAATACGTGTATATACACATATAAAAATATAAATATATATAAGCATATACACATATATTTATTTATTGCTGCTCGATTTCACCCCTGCGCTGCACTAGGTGGTTTGCAGTGGGTGCCAGCATGAAAAAGATTTGGAATCCATAGAAGTGTACTTTTGTGAGCGCTTGGCTTTCAGCAACGTGAACGCAAGGTCGCATTGCACCTGTAATACCAGCACACATTTACATGAGATGGTATTACTGAATGGAGCACAAATATTGCGCTCACGTAATCGGGCCCACAATGAGAAAAGGGGTGAGCATCAACACTGAGGCCAAATAATATTTACAGTCCTAAGATACGGTTTATATCATCACTATTACCTGGGAGCTGTTCAAGTGTAATGGCATTGCTTAATTTCTGATATATACTATGCAAAAGCATATTTTAATGTACAGTATCTCACAAAAGTGAGTACACCCCTTACATTTTTGTAAATATTTTATTATACCTTTTCATGTGACAACACTGAAGAAATGACACTTTGTTACAATGTAAAGTAGTGAGTGTACAGCCTGTATAACAGTGTAAATTTGCTGTCCCCTCAAAATAACTAAACACACAGCCATTAATGTCTAAACCGTTGGCAACAAAGGTGAGTACACCCCTAAGTGGAAATGTCCAAATTGTGCCCAAAGTGTCAATATTTTTTAACCCCTTAATGACAACTGACGTACCAGGTACGTCATGCAAAAACTAGCAGTTAATGACAATGGACGTACCTGGTACGTCAGTTGTCTAACAGAGTGCTGGAAGCGATCACAAATGCTTCCAGCAGCTCTGAGGGTATTGCAGTGATGCCTCGATATGGAGGTATCCTGCAATACCCCTTTACAAGCCCCGGATGCAGAGAGAGCCACTCTGTGGCCCTCTCTGCACCGGTAGCGATGGTGCCAGTGTCTGGTAGTGCACTGTCCGGGTGTGAGAGTGAGCTCGCACGTGCACGATGCGCGTGCACAAGGGCATGCGTGCACGTGCACGTGCACACAGCCACACTGACACCAATGAATCAGGCAGAAAGGGAGAAAAAGTTAAAAAAAAAATCAAATATAAAAGGATCTGGGAGGGGGAGGGGTGGGGGTATTGTGGGGGGGCTGCTACACTACAGAAATAGTTTTAAAGTTAAAAAATTAAATAAAAATACTTTTTGGGGGGGGGGGTTTGGGGCCAAACTGGGTACTGGCAGACAGCTGCCAGTACCCAAGATGGCGGTAATTAGGTAGGGGAGAGGGTTAGAGAGCTGGAGGTGGGGGGGGGGGGATCAGGGAGGTTGGGGCTAAGGCAGGGGTCCATCACAGCTAAAATATTTTATTATTTTTATTTAAAAAAAAAACAAAAAACTCTTATTTAGTACTGGCAGACTTTCTGCCAGTAATTTTAAGATGGCGGGAACAATTGTGGGGTGAGGGAGGGAAGAGAGCTGTTTGGGAGGGATCAGGGGGTGGGATGTGTCAGGTGGGAAGCTGATCTCTAAAATTAACCCTGCAAGCTCCCTACAAGCTCCCTAATTAACCCCTTCACTGCTGGGCATAATTAACGTGTGGTGCGCAGCAGAATTTAGCGGCCTTCTAATTGCCAAAAAGCAACGCCAAAGCCATATAAGTCTGCTATTTATGAACAAAGGGGATCCCAGAGAAGCTTTTACAACAATTTCTGCCATAATAGCACAAG
Organism: Bombina bombina; assembly: GCF_027579735.1. Classification (NCBI taxonomy): domain Eukaryota; kingdom Metazoa; phylum Chordata; class Amphibia; order Anura; family Bombinatoridae; genus Bombina; species Bombina bombina. The sequence continues at coordinate 477,734,577 of NC_069501.1, forward strand.
CTGTTTGTAAATAATTTCAGTAAGAAACTTAAAATAGTGAAAAAGTTATCGATTTTTTTTATTTGCTCGCATTTGGCGGTGAAATGGTGGCATAAAATATACCAAAATGGGCCTATATCAATACTTGAGGTTGTCTACTACACTACACTAAAGCTAAAATTAACCCTACAAGCTCCCTACAAGCTCCCTAATTAACCCCTTCACTCCTGGGCATAAAACACGTGTGGTGCGCAGCGGCATTTAGCGGCCTTCTAATTACCAAAAAGCAACCCCAAAGCCATATAAGTCTGCTATTTCTGAAAAAAGGGGATCCCAGAGAAGCATTTACAACCATTTGTGCCATAATTGCAGAAGCTGTTTATAAATCATTTCAGTGGGAAACCTAAAGTTTGTGACAAATTTTGTGAAAAAGTGAACTTTTTTTTTTTTTGATCGCATTTGGCGGTGAAATGGTGGCATGAAATATACCAAAATGGGCCTAGATCAATACTTTGGGTTGTCTTCTAAAAAAAAATATATACATGTCAAGGGATATTCAGGTATTCCTGACAGATATCAGGGTTCCAATGTAACTAGCGCTAATTTTGAAAAAAAGTGGTTTGGAAATAGCAAAGTGCTACTTGTATTTATTGCCCCATAAATTGCAAAAAAAGCAAAGAACGTGTAAACATTGGGTATTTCTAAACTCAGGACAAAATTTAGAAACTATTTAGCATGGGTGTTTTTTGGTGATTGTAGATGTGTAACAGATTTTGGGGGTCAAAGTTAGAAAAAGTGTGTTTTTTTCAATTTTTTCCTCATATTTTATTATTTTTTTTTAGTAAATTATAAGACATGATGAAAATAATGGTATCTTTAGAAAGTCCATTTAATGGCGAGAAAAACGGTATATAATATGTGTGGGTACAGTAAATGAGTAAGAGGAAAATTACAGCTAAACACAAACACTGCAGAAATGTAAAAATAGCCACTGTCATTAAGGGTAAGAAAATGGAAAAATGGTCCGGTCATTAAGGGGTTAAATTTGCTGTCCCCTCAAAATAACTCAACACACAGCCATTAATGTTGGCAACAGGATAATGGCCTCAAACACACCTCCAAGATGACCACTGCCTTGCTAAAGAAGCTGAGGGTAAAGGTGATGGACTGGCCAAGCATGTCTCCAGACCTAAACCCTATTGAGCATCTGTGGGGCATCCTCAAACGGAAGGTGGGGGAGCACAAGGTCTCTAACATCCACCAGCTCTGTGATGTTGTCATGGAGGAGTGGAAGAGGACTCCAGTGGCAACCTGTGAAGTTCTGGTGAACTCCATGCCTAAGAGGGTTAAGGCAGTGCTGGAAAATAATGGTGGCCACACAAAATATTGACACTTTGGGCCCAATTTGGACATTTCCACTTAGGGATGTACTCACTTTTGTTGCCAATGGTTTAGACATTAATGGCCGTGTGTTGAGTTATTTTGAGGGGACAGCAAATTTACACTGTTATACAGGCTGTACACTCACTACTTTGCAAAGTGTCATTTATTCAGTGTTGTCACATTAAAATATATAATCAAATATTTACTTATGTGATATACTGTACATCTAAGGCTAGAAGAAGGATCACACAACAGATTAAGGCCCCTATTTATCAAGGTCTGGCTGACCTGATCCGACAGTGTGGATCAGGTCCGCCAGACCTCGCTGAATATGGCGAGCAATACACTCGCCGTATTCAGCATTGCACCAGCAGCTCACAAGAGCTGCTGGTGCAACGCCGCCCCCTGCAGACTCGCGGCCAATCGCCAGCAGGGGGTGTCAATCAACCTGATTGTACTCGATTGGGTTGAGCAGGCGGACAGGTTATGGAGCAGCGGTCTTTGTGACCGCTGCTTCATAACTGCTGTTTCTGGCGAGCCTGCAGGTTCGCCAGAAACACAGGGCATCAAGCCCTATTCGGAGCTTGATAAATATGCCCCTAAATGTTGAAGAAGCTATTATCAATTGAGAATTGAAACTGTAGTTCAACAGTTTTATGCTAAAAGGGGGTTACATTTATTTTTAGGCAAAATTTAATCTGATCAACATAGTTACAGGGGGGCAATTATAAAAGTTTAAAGGGATATAAACAGTGCTCCTTTAGTAAAAAAATATTTTAAACCAAAGTAAATATTAAAAGAAATAGATTGTTTTAAAGTGATTGTAAGATTTTGTATGTAAATGAATAGTATAGTCAAAATTAAACTTTTATGATTCAGATAGAGAATGCAAATTTAAGCAACTTTCTAATTTACTCCTATTATCAATTTTCTTCTTTCTCTTGGTATCTTTATTTGAATAAGCAAGAATGTAAGCTTAGGAGCCAGCCCATTTTTGGTTTAGCACCTGGGTAGAGCTTGCTAATTGGTGGCTACATTTAGACAACAATCAGCAAGTGCTACCCAGTCACTGAACCAAAAATGTTCTGGCTCCCAAGCTTACATTCTTGCATTTTCAAATTGATAATAGGAGTAAATTAAAAAGTTGCTTAAAATTGCAGGTTCTATCTGAATCATAAAAGTTTAATTTTCACTAGACTATCCCTTTAACTGAACAGTATATACAATTATCTTTCAAAACAGGAGCACTCTCATTTTTTAAGTTTTATAAAGACGCTTTATTTGTAAAATATTTGCCATCTAGTAAAAGTAAAGATTGTGCTGTCCATCTGCCTGCATTTCATAATTATTTTATTGTGCAATGACGAACCCGGCTTCATCCAATCGTTGCCTGCCCCACATGGTGTCCAGCTCGTGGAGCATGCAATGATTGGATGAAGCCAATCATTGCAAAGGGGTTAAACAGATAAGTAAAGTACCAATCGGGATGACCCTGTGACATTTATTAATCAACAGCAGCATTGCAGTAGTTAAAGGGATATGAACCCCAATTTTGTTCTTTCATTATTCTGATAGAGCATGCAATTTTAAATAACTTTCCAACTGGCTTCTATTATCTAATTTGTTTCTTTCTCATGGAATTCTTTATTTAAAAACATACCTAGGTAAGCTTAGAAGCTGCTTATTGGTGACTGCACATATATGCCTCATGTTATTGGCTCACCGTTGTGCATTGCTGTTTCTTCAACAAAGGATAGCAAAAGAATGAAGCAAATGAGATAAAAGAAGTAAATTGGAAAGTTGTTTAAAATTGTATTCTCTATCTGACTCATGAATGAAAAATGTTGGGTTTCATGTCCCTTTCAATTAACATTTTAATGTATTAAGATATTTACTTTCCTTTTACATTTGTTATTAATAACAGTCACAGTGCAAACGATTCCTTTCTCATAAGAATGTTAATTAAACAAAATAATTATAATAAAAAAACAACAACTTATGTATAGTAAAACTAAGAATTGAGTCAAATGTTGCAGATGATACTTTGCTGGTAGAAATGATCGTTCAAACTTACAGCCGCACTATATTCCCTTTGTTGTTGTTGGTAAGCACAAATGATACCCCCCACATGCCTATACAAACAACTGTGAGGCAAACTCAGTGTAGTTGTAAGTGTGCAGATGCTCCTGAATGCAGACAAGTGTTGAGGATCGTTTTTGCCTGTATACAGTTGTGCTCATAAGTTTACATACCCTGGCAGAATTTATGATTACTTGGCCATTTTTCAGAGAATATGAATGATAACACAAAAACTTTTCTTTCACTCATGGTTAGTGTTTGTCTGAAGCCATTTATTATCAATCAACTGTGTTTACTCTTTTTAAATCATAATGACAACAGAAACTACCCAAATGACCCAGATCAAAAGTTATGGCCAAGAAATCATAAATTCTGCCAGGGTATGTAAATTTATGAGCACAACTGTAAGTGTAGAGGCGGGTTGCTTTTATTAGATGAGTGTTATTATGAGTGTAACTGTACTTTGTAATGTATTTTTGATGTGTTTGTGAAACTTTTATTTTTGCGAAAACAGTTATCTAGAGCTCTGAGGACACGCTGACTTGACTAGTGTTAAAGGGACGGTCAACACCAGAATTTTTTTTGTTTAAAAAGATAGTCCCTTTATTACCCATTCCCCAGTTTTGCATAACCAACACAGTTATAATAATACACGTTTTACCTCTGTAATTACCTTTTATCTAAGCCTCTGCAAACTGCCCCCTTATTTCAGTTCTTTTGACAGACTTGCATTTTAACCAATCAGTGCTCACTCCTAGGTAACTTCACATGCGTGAGCTCAATGTTATCTATATGAAACACATGAACTAACACCCTCTAGTGGTGGAAAACTGTCAAAATACATTCAGATTAGAGACGGCCTTCAAGGTCTAAGAAATTAGCATATGAACCTCCTAGGTTTAGCTTTCAACTAATAATACCAAGAGATCAAAGCAAAATTGGTGATACAAGTAAATTGGTAAGTTGTTTAACCCCTTAACGACCAAGGACGTGCAGGGTATGTCCTACAAAAACTGGTTCTTAATGACCAAGGACGTACCCTGCACACTCTCAGGGTTTTCAAGCGCTGGAAGCGATCGTAATCGCTTCCAGCCACTTTCAGGGTATTGCAGCGATGCCTTAATATTGAGGCATTGTGCAATACCCTTTTTAAGCACACTGCGGCTAGCGATGGTGCTGATCATTGGTGACGTGGGAGGGATACGAGGGAGGTGGGTGGGCGGCCCATCGCTGGATCACTTCCTCAATGTCTGGATCCTGTTCCGGTAGTGTGGCGAGGGCATCGGGAGCGAGCAAGGGGGGCGAGAGCGTGTGTGCGCTACTTAGTACATTAAAATGTAAGGAAGGAGGGATAGGGAAGGGAGGGAGGGGGATAAGTCTTGGGAAAGGGGATCTGGGAGGGGGGAGGGTATTGAGAGGGGGCAGCTAACTACAGAAAGTTAGTTTTGAAATAAAAGACTTTCTGCCAGTACTTAAGATGGTGGTGACAATTGTGGGGTGGGGGAGGGAAGAGAGCTGTTTGAGGTGGGTCAGGGATGGATCAGGGGGTGGGATGTGTCAGGTGGGAGGCTGATCTCTACACTAAAGCTAAAATTAACCCTACAAGCTACCTAATTAACCCCTTAACTGCTGGGCAAAATACAAGTGTGGTGCGCAGCGGCATTTAGCGGCCTTCTAATTACCAAAAAGCAATGCCAAAGCCAAATATGTCTGCTATTTTTAAACAAAGGGGAACCCACAGAAGCATTTACAACCATTTGTGCCATAATGGTGCAAGCTGTTTGTAAATAATTTCAGTGAGAAACCTAAAGTTTGTGAAAAAGTTAACAATTTTTTTTATTTGATCGCATTTGATGGCGAAATGGTGGCATGAAATATACCAAAATGGGCCAAGATCAATACTTTGGGTTGTCTACTACACTACAAAAAAAGTGAAAACTAACCCTACAAGCTCCCTAATTAACCCCTTTACTGCTGGGCATAATACAAGTGTGGTGCACAGCCAAAGCCATAAATGTCTGCTGTTTCTGAACAAAGGGGATCCCAGAGAAGTATTTACAACTATTTGTGCCATAATTGCACAAGCTGTTTGTAAATAATTTCAGTGAGAAACCTAAAGTTTGTGACAAAATTTGTGAAAAAGTGAAAGTTTTTTTTAATTTGATTGCATTTGGCGGTGGAATGGTGGCATGAAATATACCAAAATGGGCCTAGATCAATACTTTGGGTTGTCTACTAAAAAAAATATATACATGAGAAGGGTTATTCATGGATTCCTGACAGAATCAGTGTTACAATGTAACTATCGCAAATTTTGAAAACAAATGGTTTGGAAATAGCAAAGTGCTACTTGTACTTATTACCCTATAACTTACAAAAAAAGCAAAGAACATGTTAACATTGGATACTTCTAAACTCAGGACAAAATTTAGAACCTATTTAGCATGGGTGTTTTTTGGTGGTTGTAGTAGTGTAACAGATTTTGGGGGTCAAAGCTAGAAAAAGTGTGTTTTATTTAATTTTTTCATCATATTTTATAATTTTTTATAGTAATTTATAAGATATGATGAAAATAATAGTATTTTTAAAAAGTCCATTTAATGGCGAGAAAAACGGCATATAATATGTATGGGTACAGTAAATGAGTAAGAGGAAAATTACAGCTAAACACAAACACTGCAGAAATGTAAAACTAGCCCTGGTCCTTAACGGTAAGAAAATTATAAAATGGTCTGGTCACTAAGGGGTTAAAATCACATGCCCTATTTGAATAATTAAAGTTTTTTGTGGACTTGACTGTCCCTTTAACTTGAATTGTGCTCAAGTGATCGCATTTACTTTTAGCTTGTAATACAAGCGATAAATCCCTTATCGCTCGCGTGCAATCGTTTGCGCTCCACTCGTAATCTGGCCCTTAGTTGTGCCACTAGTCCTAAAATGACATGCTCTAACAAACTAGAGCATTTTACTGACTATTATGGCTTGCAGATGTGAGCATTTATGCACGTACTCTTGAGGTCCGGCAAGAAGTTAACGGTGATTGGATTTTGTAAGCAAGGGGAAACAAATTTAACTTTAGGCCCTCTTTGGAAACATGACGAGGAATACTACTGTATGGAAATGTTTCAATTATTTGCAAAGGATCATTTTAACATTAAAAATAAATTTTCTTAATATGGATGCTTGATATTATAATCCCATATAAAATGGAATTTGTTATTTACCTTTAAATAAGTGCAAAACCAAAACAAATTATTCAAAAACCTGTTTGAAAACCTCTTTTTCTAATGTATTGAAAAGGATTCAAATTTGAAAACTGAGATAATGTGAATTTACTTTATACCCCATATTTTGTAACAGTGGAGCCTATCTATCAAGCTCGAAAGAAGCTTGACGGCCCGTGTTTCTGGCGACTCGCCAGAAACACTATTTATGAAGCAGGCGGACAGACATCGCCGGAAATCAACCCGATTGAGTACGATCGGATTGATTGACACCCCCCTGCTGGCCGCGAGTGGCAATGCGTATTGCTCTCCGCATTCAGCGAGGTCTGGCGGACCTGATCCGCACTGTCGGATCAGGTCCGACAGACCTTTGATAAATAGAGGCCAGTGACTTTTCTCACTTCCTAATGAATCACTGATTTTACGTTACCCTTTAAAACTAAAACTCCTGGGTTCAAAATACCAACACAATAATATATTTTCTTACCTTTTTTCTTTACTTTCTTTTCCACAACGTCATCTTTTTTAGTCTGAAACATTGAAGTTGCTTTCTTTTTTGTTGATTTTTTTGAACTTGAATCTGAATCTTTCTCAGCATCACCTTGACCTGATAAAAACAACAAGCCCAACAGTTAAGGTCGGCCAATGGGCAAATTCATAGCATGAAATAAATATTAGCCCTTTCCAAAACCCTTCGCTGAAGCTGATTTCAGTCATTTTGTAATCATTTGATTAATACATCAGTTTTTTGGGGTATATTTATTATAGTGCGAGCGGACATGATACGATGTAGCGTATCATGTCCGCTGCACATCAATAAATGCCGACAGCATACGCTATAGGTATTTATTATTGCACCAGCAGTTTTTGTGAACTACTTGTGCAAGGCTGCCTCCTGCAGATTCACAGCCAATTGGCTGCTAGCAGGGGGTGTCAATCAACCTGATCGTATTCGATTGGGTTGATTTCTGTCTGCGGTCTCAGAGCAGGCGGACAAGTTATGAAGCAGCGGTCTTTAGACCGCTGCTTAATAACTTCTGTTTCCGTCAAGCCTAAAGGCATACGGAGCTTGATAAATCGTCCCCTTAGTGATAATTAAGTACGTTTGCCATACAAATCATATCCTGGCTGAGTTTTTATCAGTGCTGTTAAAGGGACACTAAAATCAAAATTAAAATGTTTATAATCTACTGCTCATTTAAAATTCAATGTAAGTGCTGCTTTTTTTTTGTATTGTGCACTTTGATGATTATGCTATGTTTAAAGGACCTTTAATGGACGCAACGGTCTGCAAAAATTATGAGCTGCAGAAAGGACTTCCTTTTAAAACCGGAGGGAGAACACTTGCTGTTCAGCTGAGCCATGTACTTAATTTCCAAGATCAGCTCAACTTTTGATTGGCTGCTGGTTCACCCACAGTATCCTACACAGTGAAAATATTTAATGAAATGTGTATAAGGTGTATTTCAATTTGAAATAGAAGCATTTTTGCAATATACTCAATATACTTATCAAAAATGCTTCTGGTAAAAGTTATTACGATTTTTGTCTACAGCAAAAATCCTGTGATGGCACAGTGCACCAGTAGTCAAACACAACACCTCCTCAGAGTGTCAGCAGTAGCTTTTATGACACAAATGAAGTCTTCAGAAGCAATACACGCCACAGGCACCTCTCTGAGCAGGCATGGTATGTGCGTATGTCACAGAAAACAGTAATAGGTTTTACTAGAAGCATTTTGCTAATGGAAATATAATGCAAAAATGCTTCTGTTTCAAATTGAAATGCACCCCTGCACATTTTTATTTTGCATTTCTATCCCTATAAAGGTACTTCACCTGTTGCGTTTGTTTAATATTTGCGCTTTTTCCCACACAACTTATAGTGACCAAAAGACAAGGGGTCTTGTGTTATATTTAGAGGCATCAGACCACCGCAAAGGTATTTGTCATTGTTATAATAATTATCTGGCAGCTGGATGGGCTTTGGACCACTCATCTGAAAAAGGGACGACTGTTGATTTCAAATAAGGGGTCTTGTGCCCTCAATGTATTGTAAGATGCATCAGAGAGGATACCACTGTCCCCTGATTTAGGGATACTATATCTTCTTTTTATTTCGTTGTCATGTTTGCCTCAACAATTATTCTTGGCATGAATTTAGACTTTCATCCTTGACTATGGGTTTGCTGCATTTATTTGGCGCAGACCCTTTTTGAACTCTTGTTTAAAATGTTGTGCTGCACTATCTATGATGCATATATATAGTTTTTTTCTGTTGTTTAGTGTGCTATTTACTCTTAGGGGCATATTTATCAAGCTCTGTATGGAGCGTGATGCCCCCGTGTTTCTGGTGGGCCTTTAGGCTCGCCAGAAACACAAGTTATGAAGCAGCGGTCTAAAGACTGCTGCTCCATAACCTGTCCGCCTGCTCTGAGACGACGGACAGACATCGCCGGAAATCAACCCGATCTAATATGATTGGGTTGATTGACACCCCCTGCTGGCGGCCGCGCAGGGGGTGGCGTTGCAACTGCTGGTGCAATGATAAATGCTGAGAGCATATGCTGTCCGCATTTATCGATGTGCGGTGGACATTATCCGCAATATCGGATCATGTCCGCTCGCACATTAATAAATAGGCCCCTTATTGTTATTCTGGATTTTGTCAGCCTGCTTTTGACCCCTGCTTGAACTTTGACCTGCCTTTAGCCTCACCCTCTGCCTGTTTTCCCTTCATAGTTTGACCCTAGATTGACTGATAACACTTCTGAGTTTCTTATGCATTTCATATACATTGTCTTGTTGCTTGGCTGCCCTACTGTGTATAACCCCATCTTCTATGACCTTCCTCTTCGTGCCCAAGCCACCAAAGATACTCTAGTATTGAAGCTTTTCCAAGGTACTCACTAAATTGCATTGTTTGTTACTACAGCCTGGTGGATCATGTCCAGGAATTTACTCATTGTTCAAGTTTACATCTACTTCTAGCTCAGATTCAAGTCCATTATCAAGATGGACATTGTCTGCAGAGAATTACACTCATATTAAAGGGGAGACTCCAGGATACTCAGGTCCATGTTAGTAGTGCTGGGGCAACAATTTAGAGTCTGTAAAAGATCCCCATCGCCACACACACTATGAGCAATTAGGAAGTCCTTGTCATTGCTTGTGATGTGCAAAGTGCCTCTGTTCCTCGTCAATGACACAAGATGGAAATGCTGATTACAAGCACTGGTTAAAATCTGCATGCATAAAAAGAGAAAAGCGCTCATACAATAGCATAATAGCTTGTTCTATGGCTAGTTACCACCCAAGAAGCAGCCTCTTTTTGCACAACATGTGCCTTTCACAGAGAAGAACTTTCCTGTAGTATATCAGTCTGATCCTGACTAAACAGTGCAGTCCAGTCCTCGCCCAATGTGCTTAGAGGGATATGGCTGCACCTCACTCACAAGGCCCAAAGAAGGCCGAAACGATCATCTGGGTTGCCGTTTTTCTTGTTCAGAGGAGAATTGCCTGGTATTTCGGGGCTGGACTGATCTTGTTAGGCAGAGGATCAGACTGATATACTTCAGAAACGTTTTCCTCTGTGAAAAGCACAATTGGGCAGAAAGAAGCAACCGGGCCATAGAACAAGCTATTGAGCTGCTTTTTATTCCTGGTAGACTGCTTTCTGTTTTGCACTGGTTAAAAGCTTCCATTACAAATGTAGCTTCATTCTCTTGGTATCTTTTATTGAAAGAGCAGCAAATATTTTGAGTTTCTTGTCCCTTTAAGCAATCTGTCGTATGTAGATTTAGATGTGACGGTGATAATTACAAGTGGTTGAATTAATATTCTAAAAGGGATTAACATACCTTTCTTTTTGGTCTTCTCCTCTTTTTTTCCACCATTAACCTGAAACATGGCCCCGGATTCTTTCTTCTTGATTTTGGCTCCTGCGCTTTTTCCATCATTGCCATTTTTAACATCTTAAAGCCAAGAAGAAACAAAATAGAAACATTGAAAAATGTTAAAGAATTCATGAAGGCTCTTGGTATATGAGGGTAAAAAGGGGTCTATTGAAAACTTTTTTGTGAACTTCTGCTATATATATAAACCGTATATTAGAGTATTTAGTATACTGACAAATGGAGTAAAAATCTTGATGGCCAAAAACTGGAGGAACAAAGAGACTCCATCCTTAGCTATGTGGGCTAAAAAAGTAACCAAGCTAATAGAACTGGAAGAAAACTATTCCCTTAAACATAATAAAATGGAAACTTATGCAGAAATATCACATCTCTGGCACTTTTATGTTCAACACAAAAATAAAAAAAAAACATATCACTCACGGAATACACAGGTATGATCATAAGAACTAACACTGAATACGGGCAATTAAGAAGTTATTAACGGGGATGCGGCCGGACCAGGGCTAAACTGTTAAATTGTTATATGTTAATATAATTTTATAGTATTAAGAAATACACTGTTTTATATCCATATACCTCCTCCCTCCACATTAAACTACCATACGGGTCCTCACCTGGAAACCTTTACATCCCACTGTTGATGAACTGACCCTAGATGCTAGATGGCAATACAATTTTCTATATTAAAGACTGTTACCTAAAATGGAGGAGGTTGTGTGGACTCTATCGATGAGCTTTGTGCTCTATTATTGACTTATTCTAAAACCAATAGCTATTGTTGAATGCCACATAACGGAGCTGTGTCTCCAAACATCTGTAAAACTGAATTAAATATAATAAAGCTGTTTAAAAAATAAAAACAATAATAATGATACATTATGTTCCCTGTTCCAAATTAACCAAAACCCCCTAAAACAGAGAATATGGATTAACCCTTTAAAAAAACAACTTTCCTTATTATTGTGCCGCTTAAAATGGTTTATTAGACATCTAAAACCATCTGATAATGATTTTAAGGGGTATTCTAGTTTATGTTAAAATGTCTCTATTTGTTTTTCTCCATTGCAAAGGGGTTAAATAAAGTTGTGCTCCTGTGCTACTCCAGAGGAGAATACAGCTGTTTGGTTAGTCAATATGAAGGAGTCATGCATGTGTATACTGCTCAAGTCACTGGCTGTATCCTCATCTGGAGCAGAATGGAGGAGCTACAGGAGTTGAACTTTGAACCTTTTGCATAAGTTAAACACTTGGTAAAAGACGGGCATTTGTTTAACGGGGCAGTAAAAGCAAAATGTTCAGATTTGATTCTTTCTCTTGGTTTCCTTTGTTGAATACTAAATTTAAGTAGGCAAATAGGAGCTCAAGAGCTTGTAAGTGTCTTTTTCACTTTAGTGTTTGCAACAGTGTTTCTAGTATTGTTATACAATGTTGCAAACACTGTATTCTAATGATACGTGCTCTAAAGCACCTATGAGTTTACTGAGGTTTAGTTTTTACAAATTATACCAAATGAACAAAGCAAGTTTGTTAATAAAAGTAAACTAAAAATTAATTTTCACTGTAATGTCCCTTTAAAAATGCAATAATTGGGGTGGAGCTTAGACAGGCTCAGAGATAGCGGTATGAGAGGCGAGCTCCGCATAACAACACATAAATGGCATAAAACACCCTTATTTTTGGTAGAATACCGCAACCCTACTAGAGCACTTTGACTCCCAAACACAGCCGCTGTCGAGGACCGCAAGAACAATCGATCCTAACACACGGGGGAATCCCGTAATTGACCTGTGTCACAGCCGACTTCAGTGTTTGGCCTAGTGTAGATAACGGCTAACAGATTGAGGCTGCCAATTATCAACCCCTCACGAGCAACAGCTAAGACACGGCCTCCACAGATGATCGAGCGGGCACGGAGATAGTCACTCTATCAACCCAACATACCCACGTAGGAGGATTAGTCGCTTGCATTTAACAATACGGCTCCGGTGGTTGAGGCCTAAGAGAAAATGATGACACGCAATACTTGCAGCACTTGCAGGGGATACCTTCCAACATAAGATAAAATAAGCGTGTTACTTAATATCAAGGGCTTTAAGTAGCCGAAGATGCCTCAAAATATAACCGAATAAATTAGGCCTGAACTTAACAATATATATAACCGGCACCTTATATATATTTTAACTTGAAACTATATTGGGAGTATGATATACATATAATTATATATGAGACACCATATCTTTGCAGAATAACTTTGAACTGTCACAACTGGTCAAAGATTCAACTCTGCACATCACTGAAAGCCACTCTCTTATTAGGAAAAGGTTGTGAGACAGATACACAATTGGACCTAGAAGAGAGAAGGAGATAAATACATGAGAAGAGGAGAAGGGATTTACTTTAACCAAATTACTCCCGGCACAAATTAAAATATTTTCATTACCACCTGAAGAGATTAATATCCCTGACAAACATAAGAACACCACAGAAACATACTATTTCTACATACAACTGACTTGAAAAACAAAAACATGTCAGCCAGAAAATCAGCTAAAGGGGACAAACTCTCCAAATCTGCCGCTGTGTCCTATTTTTTTAAAAACTCCCAGACTTCTAGATCGATAAACATACTGTAGCTGAGCTAGAAGAGGAAGGAGATAACGAAACAGATATAATTAACACCACCATAGGAGAAGACCAAACACCTGTAACCAAAGCTGATCTACGATCCCTGGTCTCTAAACAGGACATTTCCTTGAGTTTTTAAAACTCTGGGACAAAATGGACACTATGCAGACAGCTATAACCAACAGCCTCTCAAAAATTAAATCTGATCTAGCTGATATGGGCGGGAGAATAGATGCCCTAGAAGATCATAACGAATCTGTAACAGAGGAAATTAACACACTCTCCCATACCATAACCTCTCAAAAACTGCTCATCTCAGAAATGGAGGAGAAAATAGATTATTTGCAGAATAGGAGCAGAAGGAACACCATAAGGCTGAAAGGAGTTCCAGAATCTATCATCAACACAGACCTCCATAATTAATTGTCCCATCTCTTCACACATATCACGGGATGCTCTGAAGAATATATATTTGGAATCGAAAGAGTCCACAGAGCGCTTAAACCTAAACTCAGAGAAGGCAATCCTCCAAGAGATGTTAATAAAAATGACTCTTTTCCAAGACAGAGAACATTTTTTACTAGCCGCAAGAAATAACCCTACATCTAAGTACCAGGAAACTGTTATTCAATTTTTTCAGGATCTCAGCATGAAAAAGCTCCAAAGGAGAAACCCCTTGAGGCCTTTAACAGCTTTACTCTGAAAACATCAGATCCCATACAGATGGGGCTTTCCATTCGCCCTGCATATAAAGAAAGATACCAAAATGATAACCATTAAGGAAAGAGAAGATATCCGAGAGGTATGCAAACTACTGGACTTAGATCCCCCACCTTTGCTAACTCTGGATTCATCATCATCCCAAATTGACACATCAAACCTACAACAAATATCACAGACCTCCAAATGGACTAGAGTCAACAGAAAGAGACAGAAAACCTGAGAGGAGACAAGTACACATCTTCAGATAATCTCCAATACTCCTCAGAGTTGAGCACAGTTCTACGTGCAGAGGGGGAAGGATATACCTTCAAGAATGTATCCTTTTCACTATAATTACTCTCACTACAATGAAAATGTGGTGATCCTTATACCACTTACCAGTAGTTGACCTATACTCCCTTGTGGGTTTTGCGGTGCCTGTTAATAATGTTCCACCATTTAACTAAAAATGTATAATTAATTTTTTATTACTTGCCATTTATTTATATGGTTAATGTATAAATGTAATACTGTTGTTGTACCAATTTTTCCCGTAATAGATGTTCCACTATTCATGACCTGGAAATCTTGCGGAGCGAGACTCCAACATTCTAGTTTTATCTTATTTGTTTTACAACTTGTTCTAATGTTTTTTCAATATGTTTTTTTTTTTTTTAGAGCCAAGCCAGGAAATCTATCATACTTCCTTAGAGGAGAGATCTCTTCCACATTTCGAGTACAAATATTCTGCATATCACTACTGATAGTGCAATTAGTAGACAAAGCAGGACTTCACACATTATGCAATACCCACACACCTGACCCCTAAACTACACATATTCTCACAAAACGTGAGGGGACTAAACACTGGTATTAAGACAGATAGCCATTACTCAGTACTCTACCCTACAAGCCAATATTATATTCCTTCAAGAGACACACTTTACCAAAGCCCAAATCCCTAAATACTAGGCCAGAGAGTGCCCAACTCACTTCCACGCAACAGTTGACTCCTAAAAAAGAGGAGTCTCTATTCTGATTCACTTCTTCCTGAACTATACTCATGATTCCAATTTTTTTGATAACATCTCACACCTTTTGACACAATAGTCACAATACAGAATCGTTATGGCAGGAGACTTTAATATTACGATGTACCCAATCACATCTACACTCAATCACTGCCTGACCAAGAAAAATCATAACCATAATCGATGATCAAACAGATACAGAACTCACTAGCTCCCCATTCACTAATAGAAACATGGAATACACTCTATGGAGTGACGCAAGACATGACCTACTATTCATCTGCCCATAAATCATACACTAGACTGGACTATATCTACACAAGCCAGATTTTACAACCCATGCTACACGATTCTAATATAAATACATGTGTATGGTCAGATCACTCTATAGTCTCACTAAGATTAGAGGGAATTCAAGACTACCAGAGAGCTAGAACATGGACCTATGATCCCTCACACTTAAAAGACCCAGTAATACACAACAAAATGCTGCAACACCTGTCAGAATACTGGCAGATCAATACAGACTCCACACCCAACCCAATTCATGTATGGGGGGCACACATATCGGTCATGAGAGGCCTGCTCATCCAATACAAGTCTATTTGTAACAAACAACATAAAAAGCTTATGTCTCAACTACATAGAGAAATAGAAACATTAGAAAATCAACACAAACTCACACAAAAATACAAACTATCCAAAACAAAAGAACCTCACTAGCTAAAATGTTAAATTCACAAGCTTCTAAAGCAATTCTGAAATTGAACACCCAATACTATATCTACTCCAACAAACCTGACAAATTTTTAGCCCATAAAATAAAAGAGACATGTAAAGCTTTGCTATACCACTCATAGAGCGACCTAACGGTAATACAACCTCACACCCACAAGAAATAGTGGACAAATTTGCAGCTTACTACAGCAAGTTATACGACAGGAAAAAAGTAGACCACACTCCAAAGACAGACTCAAACACTCATGACTTCCATTTTTCCACATCATTACCGAACATTACAAAAGATGACAGAAATAGTCTGAATGCCCCAATAACAACAATAGAGATAACAACAGAGATAAAACAGGTAAATCCCCCGGCCCGGACGGATTCCCAGGGGAATATTATAAATTATTTAGATCTTCCTTTATTCCACATCATACCAAATTTTGCAATCATTTCATGGAAGGCCACTGGATCCCCCCAGGAATTGTTATTAGCCAAAATAGTAGTTATACCAAAACCAGGCAAAAATCCCAAATAATGCCCCAATTATCACCCGATATCTCTTATCAACCAAGATTTTAACATTTTTACTAAAATTTTAGCCAACCGCCTCAAACATATCCTACCAAACCTATAAGCAAACAATATACCCCCAACGCTTGGCGTGAGCAACACCTATAGCTCCTTGAAAAGGGTACCTAGCTTGCCCTGAGAGAAACAGAGATATAGAGATGTGTCAAGGAGCGCCTAAAAATAAGGCTAGGCGGATAAAAATAGACTAATTATTAGTAAAATACAAGTATTAACCTTAACGGTATTAACCTTAAAAGTATAAACATGTAATATTGGAAATTCAGAAATTATAAAACTGACATTAAAAAACATAAAATGTTTGACGTACAGTTTAACATGGATCCATGTTACAGAATAAACTACATGTAGTTGTGAGATCAGAATAATATGTCCAATCAAAACACGTGTGTAGGATAAGTCTGTCGTCCCAAATGAAGTAAGGTTGTGAATGTTCCTTATATGAATGCTGTGATGTTTAGATAGATCCTTAGATGGTGATATCCAAATGAAACACATGTAGATGAAAATGTAGAAAAGTAAGTAAAAAGGGTGCAAAAATTATATGCAAAAATATATGTGAAAAATTTCCAAAAAATCAAAATAAAAAATAGTGTGAAAGTGATATCCACTCTGAAGAAAATGGTGGTGAATATATATCCTAATATAATAGGTCCAGAATTATCCAGAGCTATCTTTTTGTGTACTTTGTCCTTGAAACCTATAAACAAAGAAAGTACAATAGTGCAATGCTGCTAAGAACAATGTGAAATGATCAAAAATAGGTTTACCATATACTTTCTACACGTTTTGGCCTTATAATAGGCCTTTATCAAGATTCAGTCTTAGTCTACATTTTCATCTACTTTTTTCACTTTTTTCATTTGGATATCACCATCTAAGGATCTATCTACACATCACAGCGTCCACATAAGGAACATTCAAAACCTTACTTCATTTGGGACGACAGACTTATCCTACACACGTGTTTTGATTGAACATATTATTCTGATCTCACAACTACATGTAGTTTATTCTGTAACATGGATCCATGTTAAACTGTACGTCAAACATTTGATGTTTTTTAATGTCAGTTTTATAATTTCTGAATTTCCAATAATAAATGTTTATACTTTTAAAGTTAATACCTTTAAGGTTAATACTTGTATTTTACTAATAATTAGTCAATTTTTATCCGCCTAGCCTTATTTTTAGGCACTCCTTGACACATCCCTATATCCTACCAAACCTGATTCACCCTGCCCAGGTAGGGTTAATTAAATACAGGGAAGCTCCGGACAACATTCATTGTATGGTAAACATCATACACTATCTAAAAGAAACAGAAACGCCTTCTCTGCTCCTCTCGCTGGACGCGTAGAAGTCATTTGACAGAATAGATTGGCAATACTTGTTATCCTTAATATCACACATAGGATTCAACTGCCTTTTTATGGAAGCTCTAAGAGCAATTTATTCCTCCCCGAAAGCGCAAGTGTCCTCTGCAGGTTATAAATCCCATCCCTTTCCTATATTAAATGGAACCAGACAAGGATGCCTCCTTTCTCCCTTACTATTTGCCCTGTGCTTTGAACCCTTGGCAGCAAATATTAGAGAAAAACCAGACATATTAGGAGTTAAAATAGGTAGTATAGAATACAAATTAACCTTATTTGCAGATTATATATTGCTCACCATTACGAGACCATTGATTTTCCTACCCAACTTATATGCGACCTTGGAAAGATTCTCCAAGCTTTCGGGATATAAGATAAATTTAGACAAGTGATAAGTGTTGCCAATTGAGATTCCATCCCACACACAAAAATTGATTGAACTAAATTTTTATTTAATATAGGCAAAACAATTTATCTATCAATTCCCACCAATTATACAAGCACAATTACACCCCACTCTTTAAGCAAAATAGAAAAGATGTAAATAAATGAAAATCCTATAATTTCTCGTGGCTAGGACGCGTTGTGGTGATTAAAATGACTATCATTTCCTGGCTATTATATTTATTAATCGCACTACCCATAAAGATTATAATTTCGGAATTGAAAACACTACAAGTGGATATCGAAGGGAAAAAACATGGGGGAATATCAAATAAAATACTTTTCAGACACAAAAATTTAGGCGGAATGGGGGCTCATTTTCTCCTAGACTTTTATTATGCCTCCAGACTAGCCCAAGATTCACTGATACATAGATCCAAAAAGGATGCTGAGATGGGAAATAGAAATTTTCCAGACGCAATATTCTGGGACAACATACCTACATTCAGACCAATCAATATATACAATCCCCCCACCACAGAAACTTCAATCTATATATGGAACAATATAGTTAAAAATATTACACTTTTACCTGATAACTCTACACTAATGCCAATTAGATATCTAATAGATAGAGACTATAGGAATCTCGTGAGTAAATGGGAAAATAAGGGTTTATATCAGGTAGCGGATCTGCTGGACAAAGGTTCGGTTCTCACATTTTCACAGCTACAATCCAAACTGGGTACACTCAAACTCCAATGGTATCTATACCTACAAATCACATCCTCTTTCTGCAGATCTTTTAAAACTATACATAACCACAACTCCACAACCATAGGAAATCTAAGCATTTCACCCAATAGACAGAAACAAGCTATTTCTAAACTATATATTTACATTCAGAATACACAAGACAAAGCTTAAAACATGATTCAGCTTAACTGGGAGAAGGATCTGGAAATAGCTATAGAAAATGAGGCGTGGGAAGTTATATTTAGTGAAGCCAATAGAGGACTTCTGAGCACAGATCTCAAAGAAAACTCTATTAAGACAATGTTCCACTGGTATCTAACTCCTATAAAGACTTCTCAAAAGTTCCAAAATGGCTCTAGACTCTGTTATAGGGAATGCAACGAAAAGGGCACTTATAGGCACATGTAGTGGGATTGTCATAAGATTTAGTCAATTTGGAAATCCCTATCTTCAGTTATTAGATGACAATATCCAACTCACCATTACACAAGCACTCCTCCATGAACATACCAAAAAATACAATAACCCCACCAACACGTTCATTAAGATTTTATGCACAGTCACCAGAACCTGCATCACAAAATACTGGAAAACAGGTACAATAACATGGACAGAATTTCTAAAAAAAAGTTACAGTAACCCATACCATGTATGAATTGGCAGCATGGTTTCTAGACAATAGAGAAACAGTTAATAAGATATGGTTCTATTGGGTGTTAAAAGACGGACCCAACTCCTGAAACTAGCGACCCCCTAGTACAAATCAAAACTCCTCTAAAATTAACACATAATGTAATATAGACTTCTACCTAAGACTTGGACTTATATTTACCTTCTGGATTGGCTCTTAACTTATTTTTTGTAATTTATTTCTTTTAACTTTTTTCTTTGCTTATTTTATTTTATATCTCAATGTTAATTATTTGATCTCTCATGAAGAGGTCATTGAACATTCTTATGTCAAACTGTTCACATGCCCATTACTGGAAACAGATGAAGGATCTCGATTTACTAGCACTCTAGACCTTCAACAGGATGGATTCTAAAAAGAAGCTCATCTAGAGACTTAATGAACTCATAGGTCACAAGACCATGAAAGGGACTTCTTCAAACTAACTTTACTTCTAAATATATGCAATGGGCATTGTTTCTTTGTTCTGTATGTTCTAAAAAAATTAATAAAAATAATTAAACATAAAGATACAATAATTTAATGAGATAGAGGATTTGAATTTTACACTTAAATGTCTCATTACGTACACACTATGGGGCCCATTTATCAAGCTCCATATGGAGCTTGAGGCCCCGTGTTTCTGGCGAGCCTGCAGACTCGCCAGAAACACCAGTTATGAAGCAGCGGTCTAAAGACCGCTTCTCCATAACCTGTCTGCCTGCTCTGAGCAGGCGGACAGACATCACAGCAATTCAACCCAATCAAGTACGATCGGGTTGATTGACACCCCCCTGCTGGTGGCCGATTGCCCACGAATCTGCAGGGGGCAGCATTACACCAGCAGCTTACAAGCTCCATTCGAAGCTTGATAGATAGGCCCCTGTATGAGATAAAGCATTATTTGTGGTGAGGGATGTTTTTCAGGGGTGATGGTTAATCAGTTCAGGAGTAATTGCAGTGGGGCATTCTGGAGGCGGGAGTTGATACTGCTTTCAATATGACACTGGGATATGCATTTGTCCATGAGTGTTTAAAGTGTACTTTGATTTTTGTTCCCCCTTTTAATGTGTTCCCAATTATTTATTTTAGCTGCTGGAATGTATTAATTTGTTTACATACATCTCCTTTACCTTTATTTTGTCATTTGAAATAACTGATTTATTTTGCCTGTTTTATTTCCACCCGTACTGAAAATTTAAGCACTTAAAGGGATATGAAAAAAAAAATAAAAAAAAAATATTGTGTGATTCAGACAGAGCATACAATTAAAAAAAAAAAAGGTTCCAATTTACTTCTATTATAAAATTTGCTTCATTATCGTGATATTCTTTTGCTGAAGAGCATGACAGAAAATAATGGTGCTGTCTAGTGCTCTTATTATTATTATTATCAGGTATTTGTTGCAAATGTATAACATTCTTGCCAAACTGCTGCCATATAGTGCCCCAGACACGTGCGCACTCCTGAGCTTACATCTCTGTTTTACAACAAAAGATACCAAAAGAACACAGAAAATTGGATAATAGAAGTAAATTAGAAAGTTGTTTAAAATTACAGGCTCTACCTGAATCATGAAAGAAAAGTTTTACGTTTCATGTCCCTTTAAGTAATGGCTATAGAAAAGCTATGTAAACAAGAATGTTTAGAAGTAATCATCACACTTCTAGGGTGGTGAGATAGAGATAATAAAATGTTAATTTTTCCACTGTTCTCTCTAGTATGTAGAAAAATGATGCAAAATCTTTGGGGGCTTTTTTTGGGCATTATAATGTAGGTGTCTCTCCTTCACATTCACATTAATATAAAGAAGCAATGTCCCATACATTTTATATTCTGCAGCTGGTATAACAAGTAATTGTAAACACATTAAGAGGAAACTATTTTACGATACACCATCCCTTTAATATTTCCTCAAATAATGTTGTTGCATCTTATCTATGAAATACAGATTTCCAGAGAAATATTGCTGATGTCTAGCACAGTCAATTACAGATTCAACTGAGTGTTTAAAAGATTGTAATATTGTTTTTTAAATAATGAATGAATTTCCTTAAGGGGCATATTGGTCTTCATAGAAGAAAACCCCTAACATACTTTGCTGTCATAACTATAATTTGGTATAACTGTGCTTTATTTTAGTGGTTAATAAGACCTATGGCCGAGTTTAAAGAGTTGCCAATAATATTAAAAATATCTCTTCACAAAATCCTGCATTTGCTTTTGATTTACAAACTTTTGTATAACGTTTTACCATTTTGTGAAAAATTTCAACACATTTGCTAATATCTATCACTATTGCACAGTCCGTCATATGTCTATGTATTTAATAGCCATATACATAATCTCACGTATCACTAACAAGATCTTTAGGAAATTATGGAGCATTTAGCAATTCCGTTCTTAAAATGTTTCTTTTTATTTAATACTTATTGTTATTGTAATTTACAGTACTTTCGGCTTTTTAAATGTCTTTTCTATTGGAAAACGCATTGTTGTTATCAGGATTTAACTGTTCGCCATTGCAGGTTTTTTGTTGGCAACCAAGATCTTTTGTACATATTAAAAAAACAAACAAAAAAAAAACAAGAAAATTGTGACATTTTAATAACTTTCACGATTTACAGTATGAGAACTGTTAAAATCCTGTTATAGAAGGTGATATTGGCGGTGTCCACTTTCCTTTTATAGAAAATAAATTCCTGAACTTTATTTCTTGACTTCTGACAAAATTCTTGACAAATCGGAAAACACTGTTTTCTCAATAAATGAAAAAAACTTAAATAAATATTTATAAACTATTAAACATTTTTTAAAAATGGCCCCTAATCGGCCTGTTTCCGAGCGAGCCTTCTTCTTAAGACCGCTGCTCCTAAACTCATCCGCTGCCTCTGAAGCGGCAGACATCAGTCAATCCGATTGGCCGCAAATCTTCAGGGGGCGGTGTTGCACAAGCAGTCGGCATTTATTAATGTGTGGCGGACATGATACGCTACATCGTATCATGTCCGTCCGCACTGTAATAAATCGGCCCCTATGTCTCCATAAGTCTTGTTAAAGGGACACTAAATTGATCCATCTGCTCAAAGTTATTATAGCCTGCAAAAAAAGAAAGTTAAAAGCCCTTTATTAGACGTAGTTAAAAACACAAGGAAAAGCACCCATAATGGAATCGACTGAGTGCTTTGCCTTGTGTTTTTAACTACGTCTAATAAAGGGCTTTTAACTTTCTTTTTTTGCCGCCTATCGTAAATATGAGCTGCAGTCATGGGAAATACAGTTGTGTCTCCTAATACACATATTATCACTGGGTCCTTAAAAGTACCATATGATGCACTAACCACCAATTCAGAGGGGGTCAAAAGTAACTTACCGGACTATCTAACATTGCATATCCTATTAAATAAAAGGTCAAGTGTGTTTGTCCGAAGCATGCGCAGTAGAGACAGCACGAAGACAAACACACCTGGCCTTACCTGACAATCCATGCTGTTTGCGGCAAAAGTTGGTGTGAACGGACGGGAGCATGGGCATGACCGGACAGGACCGGGTATGGTCAGGGCGTGGTTGGGCATGGCGGGGGCGTGACCGGGCGCGGTCGGCGCGACAGAGAGGGGAGAGAAATAGAAAGAGAGGGGAAGAGACAAAAAAAGAGATAGGAAAGAGCTAAGGAGAGGGGAAGAACAGAAGAGAGAGGAAAGTGCAGAAGAGAGGGGGGAGATAGAGCAAAAGAGAGGGGAGAGAGACAGAGCAAAGGAGAGGGGGGAGAGAGAGAGCAAAAGAGAGGGGGAGAGAGAGAGCAAAAGAGAGGGATGGAGAGAAAGAGCAAAAGAGAGGGATGGAGAGAGCAAAAAAAAAGGAGAGAGAGACAGAGCAAAAGAGAGGGGGGAGAGAGAGAGCGCAAAAGAGAGGGGGGAGAGCGCAAATGAAAGGGGGGGAGAGAGAGAGCGCAAAAGAGAGGGGGAGAGAGAGAGCGCAAAAGAGGTGGAGAGAGAGAGAGCGCAAAAGAGAGGTGGAGAGAGAGCACACAAAAGAGGGGGAGAGAGAGAGCGCAAAAGAGAGGGGGAGAGAGAGCACGCAAAAGAGGGGGGAGAGAGAGCGCAAAAGAGAGAGAGAACGCAAAAGAGAGGGGGAGAGAGAGCGTAAAAGAGAGGGGGGAGAGAGAGCGCAAAAAAGAGGGGGAGAGAGAGCAAAAGAGAGGGGGGAGAGAGAGCGCAAAAGAGAGGGGGGAGAGAGAGCGCAAAAGAAAGGGGGGGAGAGATAGAGTGCAAAAGAGAGGGGGAGAGAGAGAGCGCAAAAGAGGTGGAGAGAGAGAGAGTGCAAAAGAGAGGGGGAGAGAGAGAGCGCAAAAGAGGGGGAGAGAGAGCGCAAAAGAGAGGGGGAGAGAGAGCTCAAAAGAGAGGGGGAGAGAGAGCGCAAAAGAGAGAGAGAATGCAAAAGAGAGGGGGAGAGAGCGTAAAAGAGAGGGGGGAGAGAGAGCGCAAAAAAGAGGGGGAGAGAGAGCAAAAGAGAGGGGGGAGAGAGAGAGAGCGCAAAAGAGAGGGGGAGAGAGAGCGCAAAAGAAAGGGGGGGAGAGAGAGAGCACAAAAGATAGGGGGAGAGAGAGAGCGCAAAAGAGGGGGAGAGCGCAAAAGAGGGGGAGAGAGAGAGAGCGCAAAAGAGAGGGGGAGAGAGAGAGCGCAAAAGAGAGGGGGAGAGAGAGCGCAAAAGAGAGGGGAAGAGAGAGCGCAAAAGAGAGGGGGAGAGAGAGAGCACGCAAAAGAGGGGGAGAGAGAGAGCGCAAAAGAGAGGGGGAGAGAGAGCGTAAAAGAGAGGGGGGAGAGAGAGCGCAAAAAAGAGGGGGAGAGAAAGCAAAAGAGAGGGGGGGAGAGAGAGCAAAAGAGAGGGGGGAGAGAAAGCAAAAGAGAGGGGGGAGAGGGAGCAAAACAGAGGGGGGAGAGCGAGAGCAAAAGAGAGGTGGAGCAAGAGAGAGCGCAAAAGAGAGGGGGAGAGAGCGCAAAAGAGAGGGGTAGAGAGCGCAAAAGAGAGGGGGAGAGAGAGCAAAAGAGAGGGGGGAGAGAGAGAGCAAAAGAGAGGGGGAGAGAGAGAGAGCAAAAGAGAGGTGGAGTGAGAGAGAGCGCAAAAGAGAGGGGGAGAGAGAGAGCAAGGGGTGGGACCACTGTACTGCAAAAAATGGCCCGTGTGAACGGGCTTTAGGACTAGTAACATATAAATTGCAATAAATTCCAATACAATATTTAAGCCTAGATTGTTAAAGGAACTCTAAAGTCAAAATTATACGTTCATGACAGATAGAGCACATCATTTTAAACAACTTTCCAATTCACCGCCATTATCTAAATGTGCACAATCTTTTCATATTTACACTTTGTGAGGCAACAGCTCCTACTAAGCATGTGGAAGAATTTACGGAATATATGTTAATGCATTTGTGATTGGCTGATGGCTGTCACATGATGCAACGGGAAGTAAAATTTAACTAACTTTGAAAATGGTCCGAACAAAAATCTTCTACTTATTTGAAATTTAAACCAAGTGCTTTTGCATTGTCTTTTTATTATGTATTTATTGATTATGCTATTCTGCTATATGTAATGGTCCTTTAACTGAGGATTTCAACCATATACTGGCATTGTTATATAAAAGCAATTGTTTATCAGTCATTTTGTATATCACACCTTTTTGCTTCTTCTCTTTAGTTTCTGACCCAGTCTCACTTGTCCCCTTCTTTTTTGGCTTTTTCTGAACTTCTTCCTCTTCTGATTCTCCCTCCGACCCTGGAATTTAAATTTACATATTAATAATCTATGCTGGTTAGCATTAGAATAACCTATGTTTTAACAAACTGAATACCATGATCATGTCTAGCATTTATTTACTGTTTCATGTTCCTTTAAAGTGAATGTCAATTTTGATGCTAAAGTGCCTCGATTAAAAACAGGGGCACTTTAATTCATCAAAATTTACATTTCACTCCTGTTGTGAAAACATACCTTTTAATCTTCACAGCAGCTCCAGCTTCCTCCGTCCGTTGCAAAGCCTCTTCCTGGGTCTAAAATGAGGCATCGGCTTCCTCCAATCACGGCGTTGAATCAGACACTGATTCACCCGGGGGGGGGGGGGGGGGGGGAGCCGTGATTGGAGGATGACCTATCCATCATTTCTGATGTCAGAAATGGCTTGCGACGACCGGAGGAAGCTGGAGCTGCTGTGAAGATTAAAAGGTAAGTGTTTTTTCTCAATAGGAGTGAAATGTAAATTTTGATGAATTAAAGTGCCCCTGTTTTTAATCGAAATTTAAAAAACCGGGCACTTTAGCATCAATATTGACATTCACTTTAAAGGGTAATTATGTTATGATATAAAACAAAATCAACAGCATGTAATATAATATGGGCAAACAATACATATCTTTAAAATGGGTCACATTTTTAGTTGCAAACTAAACAATTGGTAGTAATAAATCAAATTTCATAGTCTTTAGTAAAGATAATAGCAGAGTTATCACCTACTGTTTTAAAATTGGATGTGACTTCAATATTGTGCAGGGGAATTTTAGAATTCATAGATATAATATTTAGATTTATATATTTATGAACCTTACAGGGGCATAATAGCACAAGAATAAAATTCTCTTATGTGTTGAAGCATTTTATTTTTGTACAAATGCCTGGCTGTAACTATGTGTTTAAAGGGACATTATACTCATATGCAAAATCACTTGAAACTGATACAGTATAACTGTTAAAAGCAGGCAGGAAATATCACCTTAGAATCTCTATGTAAAAAAGGAAGATATTTTACTTCACAATTTTCTTAGCTCACCAAAGAAAGTGCTGTGTAAAAAGTTATACTTCAGCTGCTGTCCAGTTGCAGGTAAAATAAAAATAAAAAAAATGAAGAAATGAACTGCAGCTAATCAGCATCAACAGTGCTGAGGTCATGAACTCTTTTACTATAATCTCATGAGAATTTGCTTAACTCTCATGAGATTTCATAGTAAACTTCCTTAAACTGAATAGGGAAATAATATGAGTGTGCACGAAGCTCACTCCCTTGCCTGATACATACTGATTTGTTGCTTAAAGTCCTTTCCAATGGGGTTTGAATACTTTTAATTTACATTCTGGGGTAAATTATCTTTCTTTTTACATAGAGATGTTCAGGTGATATTTTCTAGTTAGCTTTTTACAGCTATGCTGCATCTCTTAAAAGTGTTTCAACTTTTGGGTATCATGGCCCTTTAAGCAATGCAGCTTTTGAGTTGAGCATATTTGAAGGGCCAATCAAAAGTGGCATATGTATCCACCAATCACCAGCTGGGTTGAGCTCAAGAATGGCAAAGCATAAACTATGTTCTTTTGCTGAGGATTCTGGGCATTATCTTTTCCACAAAGAATTACAATGGGAACCAAGCAAATTTGATAATAGAAGTATATTGGAACCATAACAGCAATATTTCAAACCAGAAATCCTTTCTCAGTTGTGAATATTCTAACAACTAGGGGAATCTAATAATCAAACTCCAATGCAGTAATATAGCTTTTTGTGGACTTTATGTAAGATGTCCCCTGGAGGTTGTATTTAGAAACAAGACAAAAATGTGTTTGTATGTCTTAAAAGGATTGCAGTAGCAAAGGTTTTATTCAGCGGTAAGATCTAGTAATACAATGTTAAAAGGACATTACAGGGTCGTGCTTATGCAAACCAAAAAAATAAAAAATAAATCTTATTTGTTAAAACATTTTATTTTTGCACGGCTAGTTCTTGGTAACAGTGTTTAATCGTCACAAATGGGTCCAGCACATAGCCAAAGCCTTCCTCAGGGTCTGCACCAGGATAAAAACGTAGGTCTAGTTTCCATTGCTGCTGTAACTGTCAGGGTTACCGGGTGTCCAGTATTCCACTGGACAGGCAAGTATTTTAGCAGGCTGTCCAGTAAAATCTTCACAAAAATACTGGACACTTAAATGTGTTAGCTAAATGTAAATGCCTCCTATGTCTAACAAATATGGACCATAAAGAAGTGAGCAGCTAAAAAGAGGATCAAATCACTACTTTGTTCATATATTACTAGTAATCAAAAAGTGAAACTATATTCTATTGATTTGAATGTTACTGGCAGCCAAAGGGTACAACGACTGCTCCTTTGTGAAAAATATATATGGTGGGATTAAGAGTATAGGCTCTTGCATTGTGTGACTCCACCTACCATTGTGATCAATAACCTACAGATTTTCCAGTATTTTTGGTATCCCTATAAACTGTGGAATCTGGTAGTGACACAAAACATCTCCATAAACATTAATGGGGATACTTGTTGTTAATAACCATTTATTAAAGGGACAGTCTAGACCCAATACTTATTCTTTATTATTTATTGTTACATACCAGACAAGCATCTTTCAACGGGTTACGCATCTATAAGCTTGTAAGAAGTACATGAAACGTTTAAATAAACATTGTTTGTTAGCAGCTGAAAATGTCTGCCAAGCTCCGCCCACAGCTTTCTTCTTGTCCAGTTAGCTGTTTTCTTGTATAACAGTTTAGCAGTGCACGTTTAATATTTTTCAGTTAGTCACAAATCAGCATGTGAGAGTAGGAAAACTTATTTGAGAGTCGATCGGGATTGGAGGATCTTAACATACCAAAATATACAAACCCAATTTTGAAAAAGTTGGGACAGTATGGAAAATGCAAAAAAACAAACAAAATTAGTAATTTGAATATTCAATTCACCCTGTACTATATTAAAAACACATTATTAACACATTATTTGAGGTTTTACTTTGTGAATTTAATGTATTTTTGAAAATATACACTCATTTCAAATCTGATGACTGCAACACGTTCCAAAAAAGTTGAAATATGAAGGTGATGTAAAACAGGTGAGACAATCGTGTAATCATAGAATATAAGAAGCGTCCAAAAAAGGGCTCGTTTTTCAAGAGCAAGGATGGGTCGAGGCTCGCCAATCTGCCAACAGATGCGTCAGCGAATAATCCAACACTTTGAAAACAACATTCCCCCCCAAAATTGGTAGGATTTTGGGCATTTCACCTTCTACAGTGCACAATATAATAAAAAAAAAATTTCGGGACGTTAAGGGCAAGGCCGAAAACCAGTTCTAAATGTGCGTGATCTCCGATCCCGCAGACGTTGCTGTCTCAAAACAAAAAACGTTATGAATCTATAAATGTATAGCCTAACATGGGCTCGGGAATACTTTGGTAAACCTTTGTCAGTAAACTCAACACCATTCGCCGCTGCATCCACAAATGAAAGTTAAGGCTTTACTATGCAAAGCAGAAGCCATACATCAACACTGTCCAGAAGCGCCGCCGACTTCTCTGGGCTCAGTCTCATCAGAGATGGACAGTAGCACAGTAGAATCGTGTTTTGTGGTAAATTTGTCCTTTTTGTTGGCTAACAGGGGATCCCCCACTATCCCTTACCCACCCGCAGCATTGGAACTCGCCTCGCTTCTGAAGCAGTGTGTCTGGGGTGAGTCAGAGACCGGGCGGTCATGTGATTGCCGTGATAGCGAAACACAGCGATCACATGGTTACTGTACAAAATCTGGGAGGTGGATGGTTAAGGAGAGATCCTTACACTGCAGACAAGAAAAAAAATAAAATAAAAAGAATAATAAAAAAGCCCTAAACTGCATGCTGGCATGCTGGGAGTTATTTGAGAGGGATCAGGGTGGAGGGAAGTGTCAGGTGGGAGGGTAATTCCTGCATTAGTATTTTATTTCCCTTACCAGATAACGAATTAACCCCTTCACTGCTGGGAATTTCAGAAGTGTGGTGCAGAACTGCAATTAGCGGCCTTCTGATTGCCAAAAACTTATTGCAAAACCATGCATGTCTGGCATTTCTGAACAAAGGGGACCCCAGAGAACCTTTTACAACCATTTGTCTTATGACTGCAGTAGTTGTGTATAAATAATTTCAGTGAGCAACCCAAAATTGTGACATGAAATATACCAAAATGGGCCTAGATAAATACCTTTGGTTGTCTACTTAAAAAAAAAAAAAAATATATAAAGTTTTTGATAGATAAACAAAACAAGGTTTTTTTTTTGTTTAGCAAAAATGCTAAAAATGTGGGCGTTTTTCTCTGAAATGCCTGGTCCTTAAGGGGTTAAATATAACATATCTTTGACTATACTTTGCACACAGCCATGCTGGGTTTTTTTTATTTAATTTTTTTTTTATAACTAGGGTGCTGCAGGCAAAATCAATCACAGACCATAGTGCCATAGCCTTTATTTGCAGTGGTGGTGCGCCCTCTAGTGTTTTTAATGGTAGCATAGCTAGTGTCTCTATGAGCACATTTACATGCATATTTGATATGTTTTGTTTATCATCAAGATAAAATAGGACTAAGTCTAGAACTCCCCAAATATCATGCACAGATAGACACAAAATGATGTTAGAGAATGTTATTATATTACCTTAATGCAGAAACACATAAAAATTACAAATGCTGCAGAAAAATAATAGTAATAATAATAATAATAATAATTGTGAGCATTTTTTTAACCAGAAATACTCAGTTTTATTGTTGTGATATATACTGTATATATTTTTCCTGTGTCATGCATATTATGTATATTACTGACACCTAGTGGTAAGTCTAAGGAAGTATTGATTTAGGACCAGATTACAAGTGGAGTGCTAAATATCGCTTGCATGCAAGCGGTATTAGCGCTCCACTTTGTAATGCCAGGGCACGATAATGTGCACTGGTATTACAAGTTAATCGCATTCGCATTGCTAGGAAGCATTGCGCTCACGAGAGCAAGATATCTATTCTCTGGTTAATTTTCTGAGCGCTAATTGCTACCGCAAGGTCAATGGTTGGTGAATTATTGCACGCCCGCAAACGGGCAAATTTGCACATTTGCGGGAGCGCAATAATTTAGCGCTCCACTTGTAATCTAGCCCTTTGTGTTTTGAAAGAAACAAGTGAGTCTACCTTAAAGAGACAGTAAAGTCAAAATCAAATTCGTATAATTCAGATAGAGCATGCAATTTTAAACAGCTTTACTTCTATTATCAAATTTGCTTTGTTATCTTGGTATGCTTTGTTGAAGAGTAAAGGCTCACAGGAGCTCAGGAGCGTGCATGTCTTCAGCATTCTACGACAGTAATATTTGCAACAATGTATAACATTGCTACAAAAAAAAAAATATTCTTCTATTGCTTCTGTCCATGACAATATACTGAGGTAGGCATGTATCTCGAACTCTATATGGTAAAATTAGTCATGTGACTTCCATTCAATAACAAGTCCTGTGTGGGTGTAGACTACAGACCCGTTTAACCTTTTAGCGCCGTCATGCCGTTCTATTCTGTCATAATTACACTGGGCTTTAGAGCCCTTATGACGGAATAGAATGTCATAGTCAACGGCTGTCCTGAAGCCTACTGCGCTTCCTGGATTTGATCGCGGTCTGGAGTGCGTTCCTAGGGTTATAGGGATGCCCCCCAGACACGATCCAATAATTGAAATCTCGCAATTGTGTGCACGATCGCGTGATTTCAATTTGTCTACATCGGAACAGTTGTTCCGATGTAGACAATTTAACCCCAGCAGGAAAGAGTTAAAGAGTTTGAATAATATTTAAGGAGCAGATATTTGCCAGAGAGGCTTTTGTGTCTGAGGACTGGATGATCTAAACACACATTTTATAATGCGAGACTATAGAAGCTTGTTAGTACAGCAAACTCAGGAGTGCAGTGCAAGTGAAAACAGGGTCCTGCCAAGCTCCCCCAATTCCAATAGTAGAAATGAATTTGTCCACAGCACTGTGTCATTCAAAATACTTTTGCCACTCTTACTCATGCTAGTTACAATGTATCATCTTGCAACAACTTAAAACCCTCAGTTTGGCGCCAACCACTCCACTAGGTGGATCTGCTGCCATCTACTGACCAATATAGTGAAAAACACTTTAACTAGGATCCTTTTACTCCTGAGAAATTAATTGATTATATATTAAGTGATAGAAAAATATGAAATTAACTGTGTTTAAGCAAACAAATGATTAATTCTTAGTTACATTTTATCATGTAATATAGAAATGTTTTTAAAGTGTTTTTCACTATATTGGTCAGTAGATGGCAGCAGATCCACCTAGTGGAGTGGTTGGCGCCAAACT
Organism: Bombina bombina; assembly: GCF_027579735.1. Classification (NCBI taxonomy): domain Eukaryota; kingdom Metazoa; phylum Chordata; class Amphibia; order Anura; family Bombinatoridae; genus Bombina; species Bombina bombina. The sequence goes on from NC_069501.1 coordinate 477,766,188, forward strand.
GAGGGTTTTAAATTGTTGCAAGATGATACATTGTAACTAGCATGAGTAAGAGTGGCAACACTCGAAACGTCGCTATTTCTATGTCTGTAATTTACAGAAAATAAAGTATTTTGAATGACACAATGCTGTGGACAAATTTGTTTTTACTATTTTATAATGCGAGCTGTGCATCTCTCTAAGTGGTGTAATTACCATTTCTATATTCGATGGTGAGATTCGTACATACAGTATAGTGCTTAAGAAATGAAGGGCTCTATTCACAAAGAGATAAATTGCAGGTGAATTGTAGGTGATTTGAAATTTTCCATTAACTATGCATCATGAAGGCCCAGACCCAGTAAGGGCTCGATTTATCAAGCCCCTACGGCTGCAAGTTCTCACAAGAACTTGCTCGCCGTGATTTATGAAGCAGCGGTCACCAGACCGCTGCTTCCCTAAGCTCATCTCTACCTCTAAGGTGGCGAAATTCAATCCCCCCGGTCGAGTCCGACCGAGGAGATTGACCACTCCTGTCCACGCGTGATTGGCTGTGCGCGGGCAGGGGGCGGGATTGCACGTGAGCGCAAAATTGCGCTTGTGTGCAATGTTGATTACCTGCGGGTAATTTCGCCTTGCCACAGGCGAGCTGAGGCGTACAGGGGCGCGTATACGTGAACCCCGAGTCTAAACACCCCTAATCTTACACCTATTAACCCCTAATCTGCTGCCCCCGACATCGCAGACACCTGCGTTATATTATTAACCCCTAATCTGCCGCTCTGGACACCGCTGCCACCTACATTATACTTGTGAACCCCTAATCTGTTGCCCCCAATATCGCCAACACCTACATTTTATTTATTAACCCCTACTCTGCCGCCCCCAATGTCGCTGCAACCTAACTACATTTATTAACCCCTAATCTGCCGCCCACAACGTCACCACTACTATAATAAAGTTATTAACCCCTAAACCTAAGTCTTACCCTAACCCCCCTAACTTAAATATAATTTAAATAAATCTAAATAAAATTACTACAATTAACTAAATAATTCCTATTTAAAACTAAATACATACTTATAAATAAACCCTAAGCTAGCTACAATATAACTAATAGTTACATTGTAGCTAGCTTAGGGTTTATTTTTATTTTACAGGCAACTTTGTATTTATTTTAACTAGATAGAATAGTTATTAAATAGTTATTAACTATTTAATAACTACCTAGTTAAAATAAAGGCACATTTACCTGTAAAATAAAACCTAACCTAAGTTACAATTACACCTAACACTACCACTATAATTAAATAAATTAACTAAATTAAATACAATTAATTATAATTAAATAAAATGATCTAGTACGAAAGTACGAAAAAAAACAAACACTAAATTACAGAAAATAATAAAATAATTACAAGATTTTCAAACTAATTACACCTACTCTAATCCCCCTAGCAAAATAAAAAAGCCCCCCAAAATAAAAAAAAGCCCTACCCTACACTAAATTACAAATAGCCCTTAAAAGGGCCTTTTGCCGGGCATTGCCTAAAAGTAATCGGCTCTTTTACCTGAAAAAAAAGTACAAATACCTCCCCAACATTAAAACCCACCACCCACACAACCAACCCTACTCTAAAACCCACCCAATCCCCCCTTAAAAAAATCTAACACTAACCCCTTGAAGATCACCCTACCGTGAGACGTCTTCACCCAACCGGGCAGAAGTGGTCCTCCAGACGGGCAGAAGTCTTCATCCAACCGGGCAGAAGTGGTCCTCCAGACAGGCAGAAGTCTTCATCCAGACGGCATCTTCTATCTTCATCCATCCGGCGCGGAGCGGGTCCATCTTCAAGACATCCGACGCGGAGCATCCTCTTCAAACGACGGCCGACGACTGAATGAAGGTTCCTTTAAATGACGTCATCCAAGATGGCGTCCCTTCAATTCCGATTGGCTGATAGAATTCTATCAGCCAATTGAAATCAAGGTAGAAAAAATCCTATTGGCTGATGCATTCAGCCAATAGGATTGAACTTCAATCCTAATGGCTGATCCAATCAGCCAATAGGATTGAGCTGGCATTCTATTGGCTGTTCCAATCAGCCAATAGAATGCCAGTTCAATCCTATTGGCTGATTGCATCAGCCAATAGGATTTTTTTCTACCTTAATTCCGATTGGCTGCTAGAATTCTAGCAGCCAATCGGAATTGAAGGGACGCTATTTTGTATGATGTCATTTAAAGGAACCTTCATTCAGTCTTCGGCCGCCGTTTGAAGAGGATGCTCCACGTCGGATGTCTTGAAGATGGACCCGCTCCGCGCCGGATGGATGAAGATAGAAGATGCTGTCTGGATGAAGACTTCTACCCATCTGGAGGACCACTTCTGCCCGGTTGGATGAAGACTTCTGCCCGTCTGGAGGACCTCTTCTGCCCGGTTGGGTGAAGACGTCTTACGGTAGGGTGATCTTCAAGGGGTTAGTGTTAGGTTTTTATAAGGGGGGATTGGGTTAGTTTTAGAGTAGGGTTGGTTGTATGGGTGGTGGATTTTAATGTTGGGGGGGTATTTGTACTTTTTTTTCAGTTAAAAGAGCTGATTACTTTGGGGCAATGCAAAAGGCCCTTTTAAGGGCTATTTGTAATTTAGTGTAGGGTAGGGCTTCTTTTTATTTTGGGGGGCTTTTTTTATTTTGCTAGGGGGATTAGATTAGTTGTAATTAGTTTAAAAATCTTGTAATTTATTTATTATTTTCTGTAATTTAATGTTTGGTTTTTTCGTACTTTAGATAATTTTATTTAATTGTAATTAATTGTATTTAATTTAGGGAATTCATTTAATTGTAGTGTAGTGTTAGGTGTCATTGTAACTTAGGTTAGGTTTTATTTTAAAGGTAAATTTGTCTTTATTTTAGCTAGGAAGTTATTAAATAGTTAATAACTATTTAATAACTATTCTACCTAATTAAAATAAATACAAAGTTGCCTGTAAAATAAAAATAAACCCTAAGCTAGATACAATGTAACTATTAGTAGGTGGGTAGGTGTCAGCGATGCTAGGGATGGCAGATTAGGGGTTAATAATATTTAACTAGTGTTTGCGATGTGGGAGTGCGGCGGTATAGGGATTAATATATTTATTATAGTGGCGGCGATGTCCGGTTCGGCAGATTAGGGGTTACAATATTTATTTTAGTGTTTGCGATGTGGGGGGCCTCGGTTTAGGGGTTAATAGGTAGTTTATGGGTGTTAGTGTACTTTTTAGCACTTTAGTTAAGAGTTTTATGCTACGGCATTGTAGTGTAAAACTCTTAACTACTGACTTTTAAATGCAGTACCAGGCTTGACAGGAGAGGGTCTACCGCTCACTTTTGGTCAGACTCGTAATACCGGCGCTATGCAAGTCCCATTGAAAATATAGGATACGCAATTGACGTAAGTGGATTTGCGTTATTTCCGAGTCTGGCCAAAAAAGTGAGCGGTGAGCCTGTCATTTCAAGACTCGTAATACCAGCGGGCGTTAAAAAGCAGCGTTGGGACCGGCCAACGCTGCTTTTTAAGCCTAACACAAGACTCGTAATCTAGGTGATAGTTTGTCAATAGCCTATGCCTAGGTATAGAAACTGTAGGGATGCTACAGGCTAAAACAGCAATTTCATAAGGTAATATAAAGGCTAAGGAGCTATTTGTAAACAATTTAATACACTCCAGCAGGTAAAATGGATCATTGGGAACAAATTAAATAAAGAAAGTTTTGGGGTAAGCTGTCCCTTTAACTATACAATGTGAAGGGCTAGCTAAGCTCTTCTTGCAGGAGATACTCACTGGGTTTAGCCCTTCATTATGTATAGTTAATGGTGGTAATTGAAGTGTTTCAATTCACCTGCCATTTACCACTTAAAGGGATATGAAACCCAAGTTTATTCTTTCATGATTCAGATAGAGCATGCATTTTTAAGCAACATTCTAATTTATGGCTATTATCACATTTTCTACATTCTCTTGGTATCTTTATTTGAATAAAACAGGAATGCAAGCTTAGTAGCCGGTCCATTGTTGGTTCAGCACCTGGGTTGCACTTGCTTATGGGTGGCTAAATCTAGAAAAAAAATTATGTTTCATATCCCTTTAATGAACAGCCCTAAGCATTTCAAAAGCACATCGAATGTACAATGTAAAAATCAGAATTGCATTACTCTAAAAAACAGCACATGTCCAAATAGGTGTTAAAAACCCACTGCAAAATGGGAATTACATTATGCCATAGAAATCAGATAAATTCATATTCTTTATGGAGGTAACTTGCTGGGAATTCCTGGGTTAGGCACTTTTCTTCTATGATGTCTGCCCACAGTCAGCAGGATATTTTTCAATTTTCACTATGTTAATGAAATGTAGCTCCTCGGACCCTTAAAATAAAGGATCACCAGGGGAAAAAGGTTAACTTAAGCGCCAATTAATTGTATCTAATAGCCTAGGTGTGGTGATCCCTAGCTGTCACCAATGGGAATAGGATATTGTGTGTGCATCCTAATGGAGGCAAAGGTATTTCTAATAGAAAAGTTTATTCAATACATATAGATCTATAAACAATTTCATGGATCCATGCTAAAAACACTTGAAAATACAAAAATGTTACAAAAAATGTTACAATATGAAAATAATGCGATACTGAATATCTAATAAAGGTGCAATAAAAACAATAAAAACAATAAAACTGGAATAGTCCTTGAGATAAAAGTCCTCAATGCAAAATCTTGCTATTGAATGGGTAAGTATTGGTGGTGACCTCTGATTCCAATGAGGGACAAACAAGTGGAAAAATAATAATAGTGGTGATGAAATAGTAAATATATTAGTAAAAATATGTTAGATTCCAACTGTCCAAAGTGTCCAATAGGAGTGGTGTCCAAAAAATACTCAAATGTAAAAAATATATGTTGAAAAATAAAAAACAAAAATCAAAAATGTGTATTATCCTTGAAGCGGTATGTGCAGAAAGCTGGAAAATAGTGACCAAGTAAAAACTTGAAAGAGTGTTACTTAAATAACTCCTGAGGTGAATACGTGAGTGTTTTATTTGAAAAAGCATGATATGTTCTCACAAATAGATGTCACAGTGACCCTTAAGGTTGAAGGTAACATAAAAAATTCCCAATATCAAATGCCGATAATCCTCCAGTAAAAGAAAGATATAATAGTGTATATAGTTTTGAAAGGCTTAAAGCAATAAAACAAGGCTTACCAGTGCTAAGGTCTACACGTTTCGGCCCGTACTAGACAGTACTAGGCCGTACTAAGTCTTGATAAAGGCCTAGTACGGTCCGAAATGCGTAGACCTTAGCACTGGTAAGCCTTGTTTTATTGCTTTAAGCCTTTCAAAACTATCTACACTATTATATCTTTCTTTTACAGGAGGATTATCGGCATTTGATATTGGGAATTTTTTATGTTACCTTCAACCTTAAGGGTCACTGTGACATCTATTTGTGAGAACATATCCTGCTTTTTCAAATAAGACACTCACGTATTCACCTCAGGAGTTATTTAAGTAACACTCTTTCAAGTTTTTACTTGGTCACTATTTTCCAGCTTTCTGCACATACCGCTTCAAGGATAATACACATTTTTGATTTTTGATTTTTGTTTTTTATTTTTCAACATATATTTTTTACATTTGCGTATTTTTTGGACACCACTCCTATTGGACACTTTGGACAGTTGGAATCTAACATATTTTTACTAATATATTTACTATTTCATCACCACTATTATTATTTTTCCACTTGTTTGTCCCTCATTGGAATCAGAGGTCACCACCAATACTTACCCATTCAATAGCAAGATTTTGCATTGAGGACTTTTATCTCAAGGACTATTCCAGTTTTATTGTTTTTATTGTTTTTATTGCACCTTTATTAGATATTCAGTATCGCATTATTTTCATATTGTAAATTTTTTTGTAACATTTTTGTATTTTCAAGTGTTTTTAGCATGGATCCATGAAATTGTTTATAGATGTATATGTATTGAATAAACTTTTCTATTAGAAGTATCTTTGCCTCCATTAGGATAGGCGCCTTGGTTATACACACAGAATAAAGAATCACCCTTTGAAAGGTCACTTAGGTCTTGGGTCCCTGTGACCCCCCCTTTTATTTTTCAGGTATGATTCTGGGGTAAGGATAGTATTTATTTAGTACTAGTCTGCTCCTGTTCAAGAAACTTATATTTTTATATCTTTAAAGGGACAGTAAAATCAAAATTAAACTTTAATGATTCAGACAGAGCATGTCATTTTAAACAACTTTCTTTTTTACTTCTACGGTCTATTTTGCTTTGTTCTCTTTGTATTCTTTGTTGATTAGAATACCTAGGTAGGTTAACTGGGAGCTAGCTGCTGATTGGTAGCTGCACATGTATGCCTCTTGTCATGGGCACCTCTGTTGTGTTCAGTTAGCTCCCAGTAGTGCATTGCTGTTTTTATTTAACAAAAGATACTAAGAGAATGAAGGAAATCTGATAACAGAATTAAAATGGAAAATTGTGTAAAATTGTTAGCTCTACCTGAATGATGAAAAAATAATTTTAGGTTTCATGTCCCTTTAATTTCACTTATATTCCCACTATATCACGTACGTTATTCCAACAGTTTCACTAAATCAAATGATGGCTCTTCTAAGATTTGTAAAAAGAAGCAAAACCTCACCCCAGCTTCCATATGATGTAAGTACTTAACGTGAAAGTAAAGTTAATATCTCCAGAATTCATCCATCAGAACAAAATACTAACAGCAATATGGTCGCTAACTTTTTTTAATATTTTTTTTCCAAAATTAGTCTTTTAATCTATATATTTTCTACTACCGTTACTGGCCGAACTCCTCCCACCCTCTACTTCCTCTATTTCTGTAATGTGACGTATAAAGTGGTCCCACACGCTCTATACGTATGTCTAATGCTCGTGCATGAAGTCCTTTTCTAATGTGCTTGTGCAAATCATGTGTCACAGTCTACCGTGCATGCGCTTTGCGGCGATACCGGTATCCAAAACAGGAGCACACTAATGCGCATGCGCGAAACTGGAGCGCGCTCCAAACACAATTAGCCGTAAAAAAGGTGAGCATGCGCAGACTAAGATGTGGGCGGGTGACGTAGTTTGATGGCCGCTTGACGGAGAGGCTCGCCAGAAACAGCAGTTATGAAGCAGCTGTCACAAAGACCGCTGCTCCATAACCTGTGCGCCTGCTCTGAGCAGGCGGACAGACATCACCGGAAATCAACCCGGTCAAGTACAATCGGGTTGATTGACACCCCCTGCTAGCGGCCTATTGGCCGCGAGTCTGCAAGGGGCGGCGTTGCACCAGCAGCTCTTGTGAGCTGCTGGTGCAATGCTGAATACGGCGAGCGTATTGCTCGTCGTATTCAGCGAGGTCTGGCGGACCTGATCCGCAGTGTCTGATCAGGTCCGCTAGAGCATGATAACCAGAGGCCATAGGATATTGTTGCTACTACAGGCACAAAACCCTTTAACCAAACTGTTTGGTACCAGAAAAGGTTTGGATTTTGGAATATTTGTATATTTGCATCTTTAAAATAGGACCGCTTAGAGAAGGTACGGTACCAAATGTAAACTACAATATCTTATGTCATTCAGGCAATATTTACATGTCATACTACAGCCTATATATGCAACATAAAGGTAGTTTATTATAATTTTTAATACTTTATATAAATATTACCATCAGCAAGATAGTACAGTACTGTAATCAGAAAGGTAATAGTTGTTGTTTTAAATAAATAAAGATTACCATTTGCAATTTAGAACATAAAAGCAAACAAAAGACGCAGGCAGAGAAGACTGTGACTTACTGGTGGGGAAAACTGTCATTTTTAATAATTTAAAACTTATATCTACACGAAAACAGCGACTGCGCGCCATGCACAAAATATTTAAATGGAAACCTAGTACTAAATGGAGCCGTTACCCGTAAACTACTTTTAGCTGTCATCCACTTTGGCTCCATTTTTTACGGCTCAATGGAAGCAAGTCCATGTGAGTAACACACTGGCAAAATTTCATTCAAGAGCCTCAGGCATTGCAGCTTCCAATCAAGAAACTACTAGTAAGTCAGGAGTGGTATTCAAAAGAACTCCCCAATGACTCGTGGTTTCTTGTTCTGGAGCTACCATGCTTGCAGTTGCCTAGCGGGACTTTATCTATGTATTTAAAGCGTTTATGGGGGTTAAACACATAGGGGTCCGCCGCTCATGAATAAATGCAGACAGAATACGCTGTCGGCATTTATCATTGCACAAGCATTTCTAATGAAATGCTTGCGCAATACCGCCCCCTGCACATTCGCGACCAATCGGCCGCTAGCAGGGGGTGTCAATCAACCCGATCGTATCCGATCGGGCTGCTTGCTGACTGCCGCCTCAGAGGTGGCGGACGAGTTAAGGAGCAGCGGTCTTAAGACGGCTGCTTCTTAACTCCTGTTTCCGGCACCTGAAGGCTCGCGCGGATACAGATGCATTCTGCACAATACGGGGCTTGAAAAATCGGCCCCATGTACACGACTGCAGATAAGCTTGTTTTGATGTCATCGTGATCACAATCAGCCATTTTCATTATTTATCGGCAGCACTTTTGTTTATTATCAGTTGGGTGAAAAATGGTTCTATACTAAACAAATGCTAGTTCTCTTTTTTTCTGATCAAATTATCAATACTTAAAGGGACATGAAACCCAAAATTTGTCTTTCATAATTCATACAGAGCATCATATTTTAAACAATGATCCAATTTACTTCTATTATCTAATTTACTTTGGGCTTTTTTTGTAGCCTTTGTTACCAATGCATACCGAGGTAGGCTTAGGAGCAGCAATACACTACTGGGAGCTAGCTGCTGAGTGATGCCTGCACATATATGCCTCTTGTCATTGGTTTATCTGATGTGTTCAGCTAGCTCCCAGTAGTGCATTGCTTTTCCTTCAACAACGGATACCAAGAGAATTAACCAAAATCTGATAATAGAAGTAAACTGGAAATTTGCTGAATCATGAAACAAAAATTTGTGGTCTCATGTCCTTTTAACAACACATTTGCAGGGACATTTTTCACTTAAAGGGACATGAACCCCACATTTTTTCTTTCATGATTTAGAAAGAGAATGCAATTTTAAACATCTTTCTAATTTACTTCTATTATCTAATTTGTTTTATTCTCTTGATATTCTTTGCTGAAAAGCATATCTAGATATGCTCAGTAGCTGCTGATTGGTTGCTGCACATAGAAGCCTCATGTAATTGGCTCACCCATGTGCATTGCTTTTTCTTCAAATAAGGATATCTAAAAAATGGAGCAAAATAAATAACAGAAGTAAATTGTAATGTTGTTTAAATTTGTATGTTCTATCTGAATCATGAAAGAAAGATTTTGGGTTTAGTGGCCCTTTAAAGGACTTGATAAACCCCCAGACAACACCATTTAAATTATTACAAAGTACCCCAAAAGTTTGCAAAAGTAACTGTGGTTTTGTGCATGGACAAATTACCCCACCATGGGCTAATTTATCGTGCGCCCATAAATGGGCAAATTCGCCTGTTTACGGGCACGCAGTAAATAACCAACAATTACAATGACATAATAGATGAGGTTGAAAAAAAAGACCGAAGTCCATTGAATTCAACCTATACAAATCTAATATACTTACAAAAAAGCTCCAGTTGATCTTAAATTAATCCCATTAAAAAGATGACCAATTTAACACAAGCAATCATATCCCTGAATTCTGTTTCTAGACAAAAATGTATCCCAAACATTTTTAAATGTATCTAAGGTATTGGCATTCATTACCTCGTTTGGTAATGAGTTCCACAATTTTATTTCTTACAGAAAAAAACATCTCTGTTGTAGGAGAATAAATCTCCTTTCTTCCAGCCTTAAATTGTGTCCTTTTGTCACAAACAATTTTCTTGGAATAAACAGAGCTTCTGCAATCTCTGTATATTGGCCTTGAATATATTTATATAAAGTAATCATGTCACAAGTGGCAGGTTATTGCTACCAAAAGCTCACTGTATCAATTAATGCTAAAAAAATTAACCAGAGATCATATCAGCTTTGACAGCGGAGACTGCAGCTGGGGGCAGAAGGCATCTGCACTTATTGTGCTCCCTAGCCATATGAAGCCAGATTGCCTATCGATACAGACAGTGACACAGACAGTGTCTCTGTCTGTATCAATGATGTGGTGGAGCCAGTGGGAGAGGTGGGCGGTTAAGGAAGGAGGCAGGTGGACGGCTTATAAATGGAGATGGGAGAGAGGAATGGCCCTACACTACAGCAAATGATCATGGGAGGGGAGAGGGAGGGTTGGGCCCTACATTACAGAAATTCTGCTCTCGAATGGAGGGGGGAAGTGGGATCTTATAAACTATTTTATCTTTTAATTCTTTTAATAAAAGACTCCTTTAAAGGAGTATTTTAATACAAACTCACTCTGAATACATTTTTCTTTCCATTCTCTATTTTGAAGTTTATTACTTGCAGAATAAAACTTGATGAACAGAGAATAAAATTAGCTGGGATGCTCCCGACATCCACAGACTACAAGATTAGCACTTATATTGTGAGTTTATTTGCTTTCCATATGAATTATCTGTAAGGAAGTTAATGCACCATTGGAGTGTGGTTCTTTGTGTTTGACTTTATTACAAAGAAGCGAACAACAATACCAAGAGGACAGCTTGCTGGGAGGCTGCTACTTTACCAAGGCCATGCACTAAAAGTGCTTTACATTTGATTGTTTATGTTTATTCACTTTATTTGATTGTTGTCTGGTTAATGCACAATTGGAGTGTCCTTCTTCTTTTGCATGTTTTTTCAGATGATTGATGGTCAACTCTATACCAATGTCGAGAGGGGCTACACCTGACACTTGAAGAGGAAACATTTTGAAATATTTGATCTTTGGGACTACTTACTTTCTTCTTTGTGTAGTATATACCTGACAGGGCACCTTTAGCCTTATTGCATAATTGTGTTAAAATATAAGATTGTTTGAGGGGGGGAGGTTAACCCTAGACTATAGAGAAAAAAAAAAGTTATAAAATGTTAATGTCAGCTAGTCTGCCAATAACAAAGATGGGGGAAGGGGGAGGGAAGACAGCTGTTTGGGAGGGATCAGGGAGGATTTGAAGGTAAAGAGGGAAATAATATATATATATATATATATATATATATATATATATATATATATATATATATATATATATATATATATTAGGTTAAAAAATAATAATAATAAAAAAAAGCCCTAAACTGCATACTGGATGCCAGTACCTAAGATGGTGGTGACCAGTGGTGGGAAATGAAGAAAGCTGTTTGGGAGAGATCAGGTAGGGATCAAGTGGTGGGAGGTGTCAGGTGGGAGGGTAATACCTACACTAGAGCAAAATTTAACCTTACAAGTCAATGGATTAACCCCTCCACTGCCTGGAATCACTGAAGTGTGGTGTGCAGCTGCAATTATTGGACTTCTAATTGCCAAAAAAAAAAAGGCAAAGCCATACATGTCTGCTGTTTCTGAACAAAGGTGATCCCAGAGAAGCTTTTACAACCATTTGTTTTATGACAGCAGTAGTAGTGTGTAATTAATTTCAGTGGGAAATCAAAAGTTTGCGAAAAAGTTAAAAAAAATGTATATGACTATATTTGGCAGCAAATAGTGACATCAAATATACCAAAATGGACCTAGATCAATACCTTGGGTTGTTCACTTTCATAGGCAAAAAAATAAATAATCAGAGGGTCATTTTCTTTGTAAGTATGGCAAAAATGGCAAAAATGCTTAAATTTGTCAGATATGTTGGGCAAGTTTTTCTATGAAATTCCCAGTAGCGAAGGGGTTAAAAATATTTAGCAAAATTGTTTTATTGCCCATAACTAAACATTTCATTTAGAACTCTAAAGGTGTTTACTGTCCCTTTACTGATGGAAAGGGTGCAGATCCGCACAAAGGACAAGGCTATATTTATGACAATTAGTTATTCTAGCTATCACAATATATAGCTATCTTGTAATACTTGGGTACCAGATAGGGCATCAACGCTTTCTTTGCCAGTGAATTACAGTCCTCTCTGACTTCTTACAAGGCTAAACCAACTCAACGACTATTAGTAAAACCCACAAGGAAATGTTCCCACTTAATCAAAGCGTTAACTCTACTATAATATATAATCATAAATAACTTCACCAAGTTTCTGCTTGGACACTCCTCCATCTTTTTTCCCCTTTGTGGTCTCCTTTGACTTGGGTGGTGATTCTTTTGTTTTGGATGTGGTCTCTTTTTTGGCTTTTGTAGTGACCTCTTTGGATTTAGATGTGTCATCTTTGTTCTGAGAGGCATCTCCTTTCTTCTTTTTGACTTTCTTGGTGGCTGCAGAAAGATACAGGTGAACAGATGGGTGAAATACGGAATTATGACCTTTATCCTTAAAGGGACATAAAACTTATTTTTTTTTCTTTCATGATTGACATAGAACATAACATTTTAAACAACTTTCTAATTTACTTCTATTGTCAAATTTTCTTAATTTTCTTGTTATCCTTTGTGGAAAAGCAGAAATGTAAACTCAAGAATGTGCACGTGTCTGCAGCACTACATAGCAGCAGTTTTGCATTAATGTTTTACTTTAGCAGGGGCACTAGATGGCAGCACTATTTCCTGTCATGTAGTGCTTCAGGCATGTGCACGCTACCTACCTAGGTATCTCTTCAACAAAGAATAACATGAGAATTAAAAGAAATTGATAATAGAAGTAAATTGGAAACTTTTTAAAAATTGTATCCTCTATCTGAATCATGAAAGAACATTTTGGGGTTTAATGTCCCTTTAATGACTTCAGTTGACTTCTTTAATTTACAACAGTGATGGACAACTTCCTGATACATGGGGGCAGTAGATCAATAATTTTGATGGCACATTAAAAGGATACTAAACCCACATGTTTTCTTTCATGATTCAGATAGAGTATGCATTATAAAGCAATTTTCTAATTTACTCCTATTACCAATTTTTCTTCATTCTCTTGCTATCTTTATTTAAATAAGCAGGAATCTAAGCTTAGGAGCCGGCCCATTTTTGGTACAGCACCCTGGGTAGCACTTGCTGATTGCTTGTTACATTTAGCCACTAATCAGCAAGCGCTACCCAGTTGTTGAACCAAAAATGGGCTGGCTCCTAAGCTTAAATTCCTGCTTTTCAAATAAAGATATCAAGAGAATGAAAACTAATAATAATAGGAGTAAATTAGAAAGTTGCTTAAAAATATAATTTATGCTTAACTGATAAATTATTTTCTTTCCTGGCATGGAGAGTCCACGAATCCATTCAATTACTACTGGGAATTCAACTCCTGACCACCAGATGGAGGCAAAGAACACCCCAGCAAAGCTTCAAGTATCCTCCCACTTCCCACAATCCCTAGTCATTCAGCTGAGGAATCATGGAAAGAGAAGAAGACACAAGGGTATAGAGGTGCCGTTTTAAAATTAAAATAAGGGCAGGTTGTGGACTCTTCATGCCAGGAAAGAAAATAATTTATCAGGTAAGCATAAATTATATTTTCTTTCTAATTGCATGGAGAGTGCACAAATCTATTAAATTACTAGTGGGAACCAATACCCAAGCTAGAGTCCACAGAATGGAAAGGAGGGATACACAAGACAGGCGAACCTAAACAGAAGGCACCACCGCTTGAAGAACTTTCCTCCCAAAAGAAGCCTCAGCTGAGGCAAAAACATAAAATTTGGAAAATTTGGAAAACGTGTGCAATGATGACCAAGTGGCCGCCTTGCAAATCTGTTCCATAGAAGCATAATTTTTAAAGGCCCAACAGGAAGCGACAGCCCTAGTGGAGTGAGCCGTAATTTTCTCTGGAGGCTGCTGTCTCATAAGCCAATCGAATAACACTTCTCAGCCAAAAGGAGAGAGTAGAAGAAGTGGCCTTTTGACTCTTCCGCTTACCAGAAAATACAACAAAAAGAGCAGAAGATTGACAAAAATCTTTTGTAGACTGCAAATAGAACTTCAGAGCATGCACAACATCCAGATTGTGCAACAACCGTTCCTTCTAAGAGGAAGGATTAAGACAAAATTAAGAACAACAATTTCTTGGTTAATATTGCATTCAGAAACCACCTAAGGTAGGAATCCCAATTTAGTACGGAGGACCACCTTTGCCATATGAGGTTCACACTGTAGAGCTGAAATCTCTGAAACTCTACGGGCAGAGGAAATTGCCAGCAGAAACAAAACCTTCCAGGACAATAATTTAATATCAACAGAATGCAAATGTAATGCTCGTGGGATACTCCTCTATCAGACCAAACTCTGCCAGTAGTCTTGTTATCCCGGCGTCAAGCCGGAAAGATAGGGAATATCCCAGAACAGAGAAAGTTAGTGAGATGAGGAAGGCGGCACTCACCACAGGCAGGACAGCCCCAGCGGCAACGGTAGAGGATGAACCACTAGAATGGTCAGGCAGGCAGGGTTTGGCAACAGTAAAGCAGTCCAAGGGCACACCACTAGAATGGTCAGGCAGGCAGGGTTCGGCAACAGTAATACAATCCAGCAATTAAGGGGTAAAGCAGGTAGAGTAGTCAGACAGGCAGGTTCAGTAACGGTAATAAGGCACATAGATAGAATGATCTGTCACATCCAGGAGCATGCAAAGTAACACCTATACTTGGGCAGTGACAGATCATTTGTAACAATTTTAAATAGGCGCAGGATGCGCGCCACAGAGGTTTGACTGGCATCAGGAGCGTGGAGCGATGACCCCAGCGTCGTATGCATTTGGACCTGACACTGCCCCTGGAAACGAGCAGGGGAGAAGACTCCGCACCCCTAGCAACGGCTAGAGCGGCACGGCGTGACATAGCCCCCCTCTCAAGGGTTCCCTCTGGGAAACAGAGTCGGCCTCAAAGGATGAGCAGCATGGAATCTGGAGACCAGAGATGGAGCATGCACATCATGAGCAGGAACCCAGGAACGATCTGCCATGGAGTAACCCTTGTACTGCAGTTGTCTGCGCCTGTATCTGTAGTCCAGGATCTTAGCTACCTCATATTCGGGGTCACCACGGACCAGGAATGGAGGAGGAGGAGCTCGGAGCCGGGTATATCTATTCTTGATGTAAGGTTTAAGTAGTGAGATGTGGAAGACTGGATGTATGCGTAGGGTTTTTGGCAAGGCAACTTTGTAGGCAACAGGAGACAGTCTTTTCAGGACCTTGTAAGGGCCGATAAACCTAGGCCCCAATTTGTGACAGGGTTGACGTAGACGAATATGTCGAGTGGAGATCCAAACACGTTTACCCATTGGGATGGCACATGCCCTATGACGATCAGCAAACTTCTTATATCTAGAGACAGCTGAATGCAGCTGAGAGCGATTACGTTGCCAATGAGTGGTGAGTCCAGTGATGTGAAGGTCTGCAGCAGGGACCCCAGTGGATTGAGCTGAAAGAGGGAAGACACGAGGTTGATACCCTGCTGTGGCTTGAAACGGAGAACATCTAAGAGAAGAGTGCCAAGGAGTGTTTCTTGCCAGCTCAGCTAGAGGTAGTAACTCAGACCAGTTGGTATGGCGAGCGTTGACAAAGGCTCTAAGGTAGGCTTTAAGATCCTGGTTTGCTCTCTCAGTTGGTCTATTGGTCTGAGGATGGTAGCCAGAAGACAAGGAAACAGTGGTTCCAATCAACTTACAAAAGGCTCTCCAAAAGGCAGAGATGAACTGTGGACCTCTGTCGGAAACAATATTCACAGGAATGCCATGAAGTCGTACCACATGTAAGAGAAAAAGGGACGATAATTCTTGAGCAGAAGGCAGTTTGGTTAGGGGTACGAAGTGAGCCAGTCTGGAAAAGCGTCCACCACAACCCAGATAACTGTATGGTGGTCAGAAGAAGGAAGGTCCACAATGAAGTCCATTGTTATGTATGTCCATGGTTGTTTGGGAATGGACAATGGTTGAAGCAAGCCAGGAGGCAAAGATCGGGGAGTCAGACTTCATAGTAGGCCACAAAACATGTTGGGAAAGATGCTTGAAAGTCCTAGTTGAACCAGGATTTCCAGAGAGATTGCTATCATGAGCCCAGGCTAGCACAGGGATACGTAGGTTCAGGGGTACAAAGAGGATATCGGAGGCCGTGGGGGCTCCAGGAGGTTTACTAGACTGAGCACATTGCAATCTTTGCAGAAGGGTGGTATTGAGTTTAGCAACCACACAGGAGGGGGTATAATGTGTTCAATAAGAGCTTCTGAGGAATCACTTGATTAAGGGAACTGACCGGAAAGGACATCCGCCTTCTTGTTCTTGGTCCCAGGAAGATAAGAGATCACAAAGTTAAAATGGGAAAAGAACAAGGCCCACCTGGCCTGTAGAGGTTTGAGTCGATGAGCAGTCTCTAGGTAAGTCAGATTCTTGTGGTCAGTGAGAATCTGAATAGGATTGGTGGTGCCCTCTAACCAATGACACCATTCAGTCAAGGCCATCTTAAAGGATTACTTTCTGTTATAATTGTTAAGCTAAACAACTAACATATTAAAGTTAATAAACATTAATTAAAACCTACTGATCTATATTTTCTCCAAAACGAAGTTTCATAACGTTCTAAAAGTTATATCTTTTATTCGCTGATGATGTCACGTTATCCTGCCCACTATTTTCAGCACTGCATGTTCAAAATACTTAAACCAATAACTTTGTGTTTAAAGCGCCATTTTGAAACCTAGGTATTGTAAACGGATTGGTACAGAGCAAAGGATACCCACGGAGTGGGTTTGGAAAACAATTACATTTGCAGACAAGATTTCTGATATACGGTAGAGATATGTTAATGAAATGCTATTGATAAAAAGCGTATTTGGGGTAGTTAGTTAGTAACAGGCATAGAAAATATTTACTTACAGTGGCCCTTTAATTGCTAAGAGTTCACGATTACCCACATCATAGTTCCTCTCAGCAGGAGTAAAGTGTTTAGAGAAAAAGGCTACAGGGTATGACTTGGAAGTCAAAGGGTCCCTTTGGGTAAGAACTGCTCCAGCCCCTATCTCAGAGGCATCAACCTCTAAAGTGAACTGTAGGTCAGGATCAGAATGGTGGAGCACAGGAGCTGAACAGAAAGCCTTTTTCAGACAAGAGAAGGCATCTATGGCATAAGGAGGCCAATGTTTACAGTCTTTGTTCCATTTTGTCAATTCAGTGAGAGGAGCGACTGTTTGTGAAAAGTTCTTTAGAAACTTGCGGTAATAATTGGAGAATCCCAAGAACCTCTGCAATTCCTTTAAAGAGGTATGTCGAGGCCATTCTAGTACTGCGGTGAGTTTAGCAGGATCCATGGCAAAACCCTCCTTCGAGATGACATAACCAAGGAATTGGATCTGAACTTGATCAAACTCACACTTTTCTAGCTTGGCTACCAAAGAATTGTCTCTGAGACGAAGAAGCATCGGTCTCACGTGCCTATGATGCTCCTCTAGAGTGGAAGAGAAAACAAGAATATCATCCAGATAAACAATGACAGTGCAGTTGAGGAGGTCACGGAAGACATTGTTGACAAATGCCTGGAAGACTGAAGGGGCGTTACACAGCCCAAAGGGCATTAAAAGGTATTCGTAATGCCCAGATCTTGTGTTAAAGGCAGTCTTCCATTTGTGGCCTGGAAAGATGTGAATCGGATTGTATGCCCCACGTAAGTCCAATTTGGTGAAAAAGCGAGCATCCTGGAGTGAGTCATACAGTTTGGTGATCAAAGGTATGGGATAGCGATTTTTGATGGTTATGTTGTTCAAGGCCCTGTAGTCAATGCAGGATCTTAGCCCACCATCCTTCTTACTCACAAAAAGAATCCAGCCCCAAGCAGGAGAGGAGGAAGGGCGAATGAAACCTTTAGCTAGGTTCTCTTGGATGTACTCCTCCATGGATTTGGTTTAAGCCTTGGAGAGTGGACAAGTCCTCCCTTTAGGAAGTGGAGCTCTGGGAAAGAGGTCGATCTTGCAGTCATAAGGACGGTGGAGTGGCAGCATGTCAGCTGCTTTTTTCTCAAACACATCCGCAAAGTCCATGTATACTGAGGGAAGGTTTGAAGGAGTCTGTATACTGGCTATGGGAATGCGGGGCAGAGAAATGACTTTAGCAAGGTAGGAGTGGAAACAGAAGGTACCCCAGGAGGCCAGTTGTCCCTCAGCCCAGTCGAACTGTGGATTGTGTTCCCGAAGCCAAGGAACACCAAGGATGACAGGCTGCACTGGGGAATGAATGACCTTAAACTGCAGCTGTTCAGTGTAGAGGAACCCCCCAGTCAGGGTCAGGGGTGCTGACTCAAAATGGATCATGCCCGAACCAAGGGGGGTATTTTGAGACAGTTTCTTTTCTGCAGAAGAGGCAAACCAGCTTGAATCATAAAATGGCGATCCAGGAAGTTTCCAGCTGCCCCTGAATCAATGATGGCTTGAGTGTGTTAAGTATTCTGAAGGAAGGTAAGGGTAACAGGTACCAGGATCCAAGAGGAGTGAGGGGATTTGCTGAGATCATGCTTAGAGGCACCCCAGTGTTATCCCCTGAGCATTGACTTTTCCTGGCCGAATGTCACAGTCCTTTAGTTGGTGGGTGTTAAATCCACAATAAAAACATAGTCTCAGTCTCCTTCTTCTCTGCCTTTCAGACTCTGAAGGTTTGAAGGAGGGGTTCCTCTACTTAGGTAACTGGAGCTGCTGAAAGGGTAGGGGATGCTGCTGAAACTGGGCGAATAGGAGGATGGGAGGGAAGGACCCTCCTTGTTCTGTCTCTCTCGGCTTGTCTTTCCTGAAAGCGAGAGTTCAGATTGATACAAAGCATTATAAAGTCATCCAAAGAAGAAGGAATATCATGATAAGTGAGTTCATCTTTGATGCATTCATGGAGATTCCTCCTAAAGGCTGCCTTGAGAGCACTGACATCCCAAGTGGTTTCAAGTGCCAAGGTGTGGAACTCAATGGCAAATTGTGCCACGGTTTTATTGCCCTGGTGGAGATCCAGGAGAGAATATTCTGCAGCAGAGGTACAGCCAGAAGTCCCAAACACAGAAGATAAAGCAGAAATGAACTCATCAGCATTATGCAGGAGTGTAGCATTCTGTTCCAAAAGGGGAGAGACCCAGGCTAGGGCCTTGTCCTTTAGCAAGGAAATGATAAAGATGACCCTTGACTGATGAGACTGAAAGGTGTGAGGATCATTGCGGAATCGCAGCATGCATTGGTTTAGAAAGCCCCTGCAATCAGTAGTACCTTCATACTTGTCAGGCAAGGGTATCCGGGGTATACTTCCAGAAGCAGAGGAAGAAGTCACAGTACTAGGAGGAGGGGCTGGGGGTGTAACAACAGGAGCGGCATCCCTCGCTGCAACTAGTAAGGAGAGTTGAGCAGTAATAGCCTCTAGCTTTGAATCCATATTCTGCAACTGTGTTGTATGGGTTCCCAACATCTGTCCCTGAAGATAAACAGCTTGTGCCACCTTATCTGGCTGCATGGCCCAAGTATAATGTAATGCTCGTGGGATATTCCTCTATCAGACCAAACTCGGCCAGTAGTTTTGTTATCCCGGCGTTGAGCTGGAAAGATAGGGAATATCCCAGAGCAGAGAAAGTTATAGTGAGATGAGGAAGGCGGCACTCACCACAGGCAGGACAGTCCCCAGCGGCAACGGTAGAGCAGTCCAAGGATGAACCACTAGAATGATCAGGCAGGCAGGGTTTGGCACCAGTAAAGCAGTCCAAGGGCACACCACTAGAATGGTCAGGCAGGCAGGGTTTGGCAACAGTAAAGCAGTCCAAGGGCACACCACTAGAATGGTCAGGCAGGCAGGGTTTGGCAACAGTAATGCAATCCAGAAATTAAGGGGTAAAGCAGGTAGAGTAGTCAGACAGGCAGGTTCAGCAATAGTAATTCAATCCAGCAGTTAAGGGTTAAAGCAGGTAGAGTAGTCAGGCAGGCAGGTTCAGCAACGGTATTTCAATCCAGCAGTTAAGGGGTAAAGCAGGTAGAGTAGTCAGACAGGCAGGTCTGACCGGCATCAGGAGCATGCGGCGATGACGTCAGCGCCACACGCATCCGGACCCGACATTGCCCCTGGCAACAAGCAGGGAAGGAGACGCCGCGCCCCTAGCAACGGCTAGAATGGTGCGGTGTGATAGCATAGGCTCAAATGGAGCCTGCTGCAAAACCCTGAGAACAAGATTAAGACTCCAAGGAGGAGCAATTGAGCTAAACACAGGCCTGATTCTAACCAAAGCCTGGACAAAAGATTGAACATCTGGTAAAATTGCAGACGTTTCTGCAAAATAATAGACAGAGCCAAAATCTGACCCTTTAGGGTACTGACTGATAAACCTTTCTCCAGGCCCTCCTGAAGAAAAGAAAAGGGAGGGCAGACTCCTCCTGAGTCCAGAGTCCCTGAGCAGCCGTCGTCACAATCTCCCAAGAAGGTCTCAGGAAACAAGTGCCCTGAGACAAATGGTCTTGGGAGATCCACCAGGACAAATAAATCCTTGTCTGAGAGTCTAAAACTATCCTTTAAGAGAGATCTGAGTGGTTGTGACAGTTCGCAGGAATCCTCATAGGATCTGTAGCAAAGATCCTGAGTAATCCTTATGCGGCTAGTGTCTGTTTAGATTCACAGCGTAACCAAGTGAAGGGAAGCCAGCAGGGAGAGATCAGTCTGTGTCACTACTACAGGATAAAGTGATGAGAAAGTGCAGGCAAAACACAGCTGATAAGAATTACACGATCCACCCTGGAAGTGAGCTGAAGTCATCCAAAACTTGATACAAATGTCGCAGCAAGTTGCAAAAATGAGAATCCTTTGCAGGAACTGGAGAATATTGCAAACAAGTAAATACAGGAATAAAGGAGGATGAGGCCTAGGAACTCCTGACTGAGCAACAGTGTTGCACAGTTAGGTTGCAAAAATTACCAAGCAAAGTGTAAGTGAAGGTAAGTACCTTATATGCGCTTGAAGGAGGTACTTGAAGAGGCACTTAAAGCAATACACATAGAAATGCTAAAAACTGCAGAATATCCCTGACAGTGGTCTCCGTTCCATTGACTGAGCATACATAACTGTAGAGGTCTCAGATAGAAGTGAGCAAATTAAATGTCCATGGATGCCACCATGAGACCAATTACTTCCATACACACTGCCACTGATGGACGAAAAGAGGACTGAAGAGAACGACAGGCCGAAAGAAGCTTGAATTGAGTCTATGATTGTCCCCAGAAAACATACCCTAGTACTTGGCACCAATGAGCTTTTTCCTACATTCACCTTCCACCCGTGAGAGCAGAGAATTGATAACGGAGAATCTGTATGAGATCTTGCTAATTGAAAAGATGGTGCCTGAACCAAGATATCATCCAGGTAAGGAGCCACCGCAATCCCTAGAGATCTGGCCACAGCCAAAAGAGCCCATAGAACCTTCGTAAAGATTCGAGAAGCAGTGGCAAGCCTAATGGAAGGGCTACAAATTTGAAATGTTGATCCAAAAAGGCAAACCTCAGGAACTTGAAATGTTCCCTGTGGATAGGCACATGAAGATACGCATCCTTCAGGTCTATGGTGGTCATAAATTGACCCTCCTGAACTAGAGGGAGAATAGAACGAATAGTCTCCATTTTGAAGGACGGAACCTTGAGAAATTTGTTGAGAGACTTGAGGTCTAAAATGGGTCGAAAAGTTCCCTCCTTTTTGGAAACCACAAAAAGATTTGAATAAAATCCCTGACCCTGTTCTGCTAGAGGAACTTGGACAATCACTCCCAGAGAAAACAGATCATTTACACAGTTTAAGAAGGCCTCTCCCTTTACCTGGTTTACAGATACTTTTCATAGTAGAAATCTGTCCCTGGGGGACGCTGATTTAGCATCAGCGGAAGGCTTTCTGGATTGCTTACCCTTATTCCAAGGCTGGCTAGCTCTCCAAGAGGTCTTGGCTTGCTCAGTTTTAGAAGACAAGGAAGATATCTGTCCCTTGAAGTTATGAAAGGACCAAAAATTAGGAGGCTGACGACCCTTAGACCTATTCTTCTTATCCTGTGGTAAAAAAGCTCCTTTTCCACCAGTAACCGTAAATGATCTCCACCAGACCAGGACCAAATAAAGTCTTACCCTTAAAAGGTAGAGACAGAAGCTTGGATTTGGAAGTCACATCCGCAGACCAAGATTTAACGAATGGGCTCTGCGGGCTAGAATCGCAAAACTAGAAATATTGGCTCCCAGCCTGACTACTTGCATACTTGCATCCCAGATAAAAGTATTAGCCAGCTTTAGAGCCTTGATCCTATCTTGGATCGCCTCTATAGTAGTCTCCTCTGAAATTAAATCAGACAATGAGTCACACCAATAAGAGGCTGCACCAGCAACTGTCGCAATACTAGCAACAGGTTGCCATTGCAAACCTGATGAAGAAACATCTTTCTTAAATAACCCTCCAGTTTCTTATTCATAGAGTCTCTAAAATAGGAACTATCCTCAAGAGATCTCGCACAGAAACATCTTTCTAAACACAGGAGACGGGTTAAAGGGAACACTCGGCTTCTCCCATTCCTGAGATATAATGTCAAACATGCCATCTGGAACAGGAAAAACCTCCACAGATTTAGGTTTGACATCAAAAACTCTGTTCAGCTTATTAGCCTTTTTAGTAGCCTCTGCAATTGTTTCAGAGTTATCCAAATAAGCTAGAACCTCCTTCAAAGGTAAACGGAGATGCTCCAGTTTAAATCTAAAATTAACCTCCTCAGAATCTACTGTACTAAGGACTGCAGATTCAGAGTCAGAGATCTCGCCCTCAGAAGCTGCAGAGGAATGATCCTCGCTAGATAGCTTAGAAAGACTAAACAAATATGTCTTGGCGGAATCAGAACCCATAGAAATGTTCTTATATTTCCTCTTTCTTTTACCAGAACTAGGTAAAGCACTTAGGGCTGCAGAAACTGCAGAAGTCAACTGTGCAGAAAAATCTTTAGGAAAACAAACACTCCCAGGGACTGATTGAGAGGAACCGCAGGGCACTGCATGTGAATCTGTCAAAGACTGGAACATGTTAGAAGAAGGCTGAGACAAACCCTGAACAGCATTATCCTGAGAAAAAGAAAGCTCAGATAGGGGATCCTTATCCTTAGATAATAAAACCTTATTAAGGCAAGGGGAACACAATTGCACAGGAGGTACACAATAAAGACATTTGTCAAAGGACAGAGAAAGCTTGGTATCAGCATCCATAGCAAATAAAATAGCCCCTTTTCCCCTTATATTCTAGTTTCAATATAAATAATTACAATAAAAAAAATTCTTACATAAATATCAATGAACTATAATAACTGGCACCTCTACACCCCAGCCATGATGGAGAGACTCACTCAACCGGCAACCAAGAATCAAATCCTCTCCAGAAGATATAATAATCCTGTTCAAACTGCAGATCCTAGACAGCTGCAAACATCAGAGAGAAGTGACAGGCAGAAAAAACAATACATCATGACAGAACAGTGCCCTGAACTGCTGCCCAAATAAATCCCCCAATCTTAAAAGGGATATTCAGTCCAATAAGGATCCATCTTGTTCAACAAGAAACTCCTAAGTGCTGCATCCTTATCACCTTAAAGGTAAAAGCACTTACCTGTGAATCCGCTGTATGGCAGGTACAGCAGCAAGTGTGACAGAATCCTCACTGACATAGACCTGTAGATAAAGAAAAAACAGCGTAGCCAACCCTGGTTTTCTATATAGGGCTAGCAAAAATGTTGGAAGGTAAGCAAAGACCACCTCTCTGTCTTCCAACTGCTAAAAGCCATCACTACTCTTACTAAAGATAATTACATGGACACAGCATAACCCCAATCCTTGCTTGCAGGGAAAAGTACCCTCTAAAGGGACAGTCAACACCAGAATTTTTGTTGTTTAAAAAGAAAGATAATCCCTTTATTACCCATTCCCCAGTTTTGCACAACCAACACAGTTATATTAATATACTTTTTACCTCTGTAATAATCTTGTATCTAAGCTTCTGCTGACTGCCCCTTTATTTCGGTTCTTTTGACAGACATGCAGTTTAGCCAATCAGTGCTCAGTCCTAGGTCAGTTTATGTGCATGAGCTCAATGTTATCTATATGAAACATGTGAACTAATGCCCTCTAGTGGTCAAAATGTATTCAGATTAGAGGCAGTCTTCAAGGTCTAAGAAATTAGCATATGAACCTCCTAGTTTTAGCTTTCAACTAAGAATACCAAGAGAACAAAGCAAAATTGGTGATAAAAGTAAATTGGGAAGTTGTTTAAAATTGCATACCCTATTTAAATCATGAAAGTTTTATTTGGACTTGACTGTCCCTTTAAAGGATTAACAACTTGATTTCTTCAGACACCATCTTCGCACATCACCTACAATGTTACACAGGCAAAGAATGATTGGGGATTGTGGGAAGTGGGAGGATACTTGAAGCTTTGCTGGGGTGTTCTTTGCCTCCACCTGGTGGCAAGGAGTTGAATTCCCACTAGTAATTGAATGGATTCGTGGACTCTCCATGCCATTGGAAAGAAATTACATGCTCTATCTGAATCATAAAAGAAAAAATGTGGGTTTAGTATTCCTTTAACCTTCTATTCACCTATTAACCAGGATGTTACAAGTCACTTTCTTACCTTGAGCTTGATCCCCACACTCAGACACCTCTCCTTTCTTCCCTTTAGATTTCTTAGTTACAACATCTGTTTGAGACTTTGTTTCTTTGGCATCTAACTTCTTCTTTAATTTCTGACCATATCAATATCTGAAGAAAAACATAACAAAACAAAACATATATAGACGTAGAAATATACATATGTGTATTTATCCAGTATCATATACTGGAGTATTTGAAAACCTTGAAATTTACATGGCATAATAGGGCTGTTCTCGCTTTTTTTTGGATCAAGTCAGAGTGATGCCAGAAAATATGTACTTTTTAGTAACGCTCATTGAGTTATTTTGACAACGCCCACATCTCAATTGGTAGAGAGGGACTTGTCCATAGGCTGGACCAGAAAATATTGATTTATTCAGGACAGGAACTTTCAAAAAAGAAAATACTGTAATATAGTCTGAAATGCCTCATTTTATATTAAACAAACAAAAATATATACAACAATGTCCCTTTAAATTGACAGTGTACTGGGGTATTTTCTTATCTTTGTGTTCCCAATTATCCATTTTACCTGTTGTAGTTTATTAAACTGTTTAACACTTTAACCTTTATTTTGTCATATGAAATAACTACCTTTGCCTGTTGTATTCCTACCTATACTGAAAATTTCAGCACTTAAAGGACCAGTCATAACAGTAGATTTGCATAATCAACAAATGCAAGATAACAAGACAATACAATAGCATTTCAAATAAGTAGTAGATTTTTTTTTAACAAATTTCAAAGTTATGTATATTTCCACTCCCCCTGTACCATGTGATAGTAATCAGCCAATCACAAATGCATATACGTATAGTCAGTGAATTCTTGCACATGCTCAGTAGGAGCTGGTGACTCAAAAAGTGTAAATATAAAAGAATGTGCACATTTTTTTTAATGGAAGTAAATTGTAAAGTTGTTTAAAATTACATGCTGTATCTGAATCATGAAAATTTAATTTGACCTGAGTGTCCCTTTAAGTATTGGCTATATTAAAGCTATGTAAACATGAAGCCACAGAAAAATTTACATTCCCAGAGGGTGTGTGAGATATTTGTACTAAGATGTTCATTTTCAATTGTACTTGCTTTTGTGTAATAAGAGAGAGCTAAGATAGAGACCTTTGTGCAGAAAGACAAACAAAAGATAAATGTCTTCTCTCCCTGCAAGCTAAGCCCATTTTAATGAGTTGTGACGTCAAATAGCAAAACAGCTATTTCTAATACAAGATGAAACCTAAAGGTGCAATATCCCATACATTTTATACCCTGCAGTTGATATAACAAGTAGTTGGAAAAACATTAAAGGAAAACTAATTTTACAGTACATCTCGGCAATGTGAGCATTTGATATTGTTAAAAGCTGAACAATTGCTGCTATATTTGTACCTTTAAGACTAAACTACAATTCCTGTTAGCTTCAAGATCAAACTGACAGTTTTACCTTTTTTACCATTCCAAATTATTAACGTGCTCTTTCATATGCACAATAGACTTTTTAATAGTGTTTTTGTTTATTTCTTTAAATATTTGTTTTGGTAATTTTAATGATCTTACAATCATTTGGCATAATATATTAACTGTATATTATATCAGTAAGACTTAGACTTACCAGTAAGACATAACAAATCCATGCAGCAAGAAAATATAAAAAGTGTGTTAAACAAATGCTCATTCAAAACAACACAGACATAAAGACATCATAAGAACAAAATATTTAGTGGAGAGATAAATTAGCAGCTACTATAAAACAAAAATAAGTAATAAAATGGTCACTTTATTTTGGTGCAGGTCGTTAAAGATATGGTCACTTTGTATAAAAAAAAAAAAAGAGAGATAAAATAATAAATGATAATAAATAAAAGTAAGGGTATTTAGCACTCTTTACCAAAATATCTTTATTAGAACATATAGATGAAATGTGGATATTTACAGTGCCACAACTGGCCATGTATAGACAACAAACTGCGCATACATAGCCAAACACCACAAATATCCACATTTTTTCATAATAGATTTTTTTTCTATATATTCTAATAAAGATATTTTGGTAAAGAGTGCTGAATACAATTACTTTTTGGATATATGTATTATAATTTACTCTTTTATCTGTCTTTTTCTATATATCGTATGTCCTACGGTGTCCTATGGCAGACATTGCAGGGTGATATAGTAATACAGATAGAATGGAACTATATCAGCTGTCTTTTAATACAAGGTGACTTAACAAGACAGGTAAATAGCATACCTCCCAACATTTTAAAATTTAAAAGAGGGACAGCCCCCCTCCCCGTGGCAAAAGTTTGATATGTCGGGCGCGATCACATATATGGCGCAGGTTTCGGCGCAAGCGTGGGAACCTGCGCTGGCCGTAATTTCACCTCGCACATCGGGGTATTACATATACTGCGCCGTTAGATGCTAAACTGGCGTAAGTAGGACAAACTGGCGATCTTCTGAAATGTGCACAAATACACATTTCAGTCGTCGTAAGTAACTTACGCCAGTATTTTGTCCACGGAAAGTGTCAATAAAGAGTAGTTTTATGCAAATTAGGCTAACACTCGTAAAAATGAACCACGATTTCATATAAAAATGTGACACGTAATTACGCTATTCAAAATTCATATATAACCCCATATATAAAGAGATGAAGGTAATACAATTATGATTTCCCATTGTTCTCTCCTCCAAGTATTGTTGATTGTTTTGAGAACAAATTTAAAGTAAATAAGCAAGTATATGTCCACAATGTGATAAAGTACCTACAAGCTCAATCCATTTGATTATGTTGTGGCTTCAAACTATTTCAAAGACACAAATAAACCTTAAAAAACCAATATCATAGTGTACTTTAACCTTGAGATGCT
The DNA here is from genome assembly GCF_027579735.1 of Bombina bombina. Classification (NCBI taxonomy): domain Eukaryota; kingdom Metazoa; phylum Chordata; class Amphibia; order Anura; family Bombinatoridae; genus Bombina; species Bombina bombina. The sequence continues at coordinate 477,793,799 of NC_069501.1, forward strand.
GCTTAAATGTATGTGTTTGTTAAGGCTTCCAGGAAGTTACGTTGCTTTTTTAGTCAGTGCAAGGGTTGCTGCGCCTGCAATATGTGGCAAGATGAGAATGGAGTAGATTTTCTGAATTCTGCGCGCGTAAGTCCTTACGCTGTATATTGGATACCAAATTGCGCGGCTGTTCTATGTTAGTCTATGGGTAAAAAAATACGTCCGAAGGGTGAAATATACGTGCGTAACTTGTATGCTACGCCGTATATGCAATACCAAAATCTCGTAAAATCTGGCGGCGGAGGATTTTGCGGGCGACGCTGCATATGTAATGGAGGCTATGGGGGGCAAGAGCAGGGATGGGGCTAAAAAAAAATCATAAGACCAAAGTAATGTAAATAAAATTTTAAATAAAGTCATATCTTTTAATACTCTTAGGCAGCAAATCAAAAACAAGCTTAGGCACAAAGAGTTTATACTAGGCGCTGCTGGAACTGTATATACAAAGTTGTAAACTTATTATATATATACACACAAAAAATTGTAATATACCGTATACCTTCACAATAAGTATACATAAGTACATTGATATATACCCCTATATGCAAACAGAATATCTTCCAAACAATGATAACAGTCAATATATAGAGGGTAATAAGTTAGTCCAATATGGGGCTGGTCTTTTATTAGTATGGCTGCTCCTTAGAAAAAAAAAAGTCCCATCACAGACTCCTCAATCAACAAGCTGAAAAACAAAAAACGAGAGGTGCACACAACTGCATCTAAGTGCAGATTATATATACTGTACCATTTATTAATACAAAGCCCTATTCAAGAATAGCACTCACAATGTACAAAATAAATAAAAGCATGTGTTTAAACAGATTACTCTGCAAACCCGCTCCAGCGTCTTCTATAACAGTTAGTTCCACCTTGTGTTGAGTTTCACGACCAATCAAAGAAGAGGTGTGTGTCCAAACGAACCAATCTGATTTCCAAGGTGCAAGTTCAGTACCTCCTCCTCTTCCTGTGTTTCTGCAGCGTTAGGCAAGTCCAATACCACGCCAAGCCTCCTTTTGTATTTGTAGTATACCAACTCAAACTAAGCAGTCCGTAAATACTACTTAGTTTGAGTTGGTATACAAATACAAAAGGAGGCTTAGCGTGGTATTGGACTTGCCTAACGCTGCAGAAACACACACCTCCAGGCCGGAGCCACTTGGAAGAGTAGGAGGTACAGAACTTGCACCTTGGAAATCAGATTGGTTCGTTTGGACACACACCTCTTCTTTGATTGGTCGTGACGCTCAACACAAGGCGGAACTTACTGTTCTAGAAGACGCCGGAGCAGGTTTGCATAGTAATCTGGTTAAACACATGCTTTTATTTATTTTATACATTGTGAGTGCTATTCTTGAATTTGTATTAAGAAATGGTATATATAATCTGCACTTAGATGCGGTTGTGTGCTCCTCTCGTTTCTTATTTTTCAAAAACAAGCTCAAACCACTGGTATAGCTCTGTATTTAATTAGCCTTTGCAGAGACAGTGCTAAATATTTTTATATTAATTGGACAATTAATAATAGGTTCTTTAAAACTGCTTTCTGCATTCTCCATTGATATTCTAGATTCTGGCCTTTAAAGTCAGCAAAAATGCACAGTAACACACACACACTACATAGTATACACTTATACATGCAGATACACACAAACACACTATATAGCATACACTTATACAGGCAGATACACACACTACAAAGCATACCCTTATACATGCAGATATATACACAAACACAACATAGTATACACTTATACATGCAGATACACACACTACAAAGCATGCCCTTATACATGCAGATATATACACAAACACAACATAGCATACACTTATACATGCAGATACACACACTACATAGCATACACTTACACATGCAGATTCACACACACTACATAGCATACACTTACACATGCAGATACATGTAACACACACTTCATAGCATACACTTATACATACAGATACACACAAACACACTACATAGCATACACTTATACAGGCAGATACACACACTACACAGCATACACTTATACATGTAGATACACACACACACACACACACTACATAGCATACACTTATACATGCAGATATACACACACACACTACATAGCTTACACTTATACATACAGCTACACACACACTACATAGCTTACACTTATACATGCAGATACACACACACACTACATAGCATACACTTATACATGCAGATACACACACACTTATACATACAGATACACACACACACTAAATAACTTATACTTATACATGTAGATACACACATACACACTACATAGCATACACTTATACATGCAAATACACACACACACACACACACACACACTACATAGCTACACCTTTACATGCATATACACACACACACTTATACATACAGATACACACACACACTAAATAGCTTATGCTTATACATGTAGATACACACATACACATTACATAGCATACACTTATACATGCAGATACACACACACACTTATACATACAGCTACACACACACACTACATAGCTTACACTTATACATGCAGATACACACACTACATAGCATACACTTATACATGCAGATACACACACACTACATAGCATACACTTATACATGCAGATACACACACACTTATACATACAGATACACACACACACTACATAGCTTACACTTATACATGCAAATACACACACTACATAGTATACACTTATACATGCAGATACACACACACTTATACATGCAGATACACACACACACTACATAGCTTACACTTATACATGCAAATACACACACTACATAGCATACACTTATACATGCAGATACACTCCCACACTTATACATACAGATAGACACACATCATATATGGGTATCTGTAATTCATTGTATGGGGTCCTGGGGTTGGCAAGCACATTAGCTGGCAGTCTGAGGCTACCACTGTTCGTTACCCTGGTGTTAGCACTGCTCATCGTATAAAACTGAAGGCATGCTAGTATTATCACCAGGGGTTAGACATCATCACTACCAGAGGTAAGAGGCCACCATTACCTGAGGTCAGAGGGTAAACAGCCTTCTTCCTCCTGCTTAACCCACACACCATTCCTTTTCCACAGGGAATCTAACAGGTATCTAACCCTAGGAGAGAAAAGCCAGCTATTGGCCCAAAAAAATAAAATTATTTTATTTTTTTAAATGCATGGGGCAATGCGGGACAGATGGCAAGCAACCCGGGACAGACTCCTAAAATCGGGACTGTCCTGCAAAAATCTGGACAGTTGGGGGGTATGAGATAGGGTATGTTATAACACTAATAGATGTGTTAATTGAAATACTTGTGGTTCTTAAAATTGTATGGGCAACCTGTGCTAAGCAACACCAAACTCAAAAAAAAATAAATACATAAACCACAAACCGTGGCATCCACACATTCCTGATCAATAACCAGATACCTTAGCATCAGGTGTGGATAGGGTTACCAGCTGTTCTCCATAAAAATACCAGACATCCTATTAGTGACTGGACACGGGTGGTAGATGGGGGTAACACAAGTCCCCCCCAAAAGCTCATTTAGGCCCTGTTCTTGATCTCTCCATGCATATTTTTCCCAACTGAGCAATGATTGTATCTCCTTGGTTGCCAGTAACAATAATTTTTACAGTTTTGGTTACTAGTAACAAACATAACACACATACTGTATGTAGTAAATTTTAAACCCCCATGGCTGCCTGTAACACATACAATAGGAAATGGATAGTTTTACTTATTTTGGGCCGTATTTATAATGCATAGAGGAATAGAATGCTTCTTAAATTTAGCTGAAATTAGGAGATTTTAAAATACAGGATATTTAAGTGTCCAGTATTTTTGTATTAATTGCACTGGACAGCCTGCTAAAATACTGGATATCTGGCAACCCTACGTGTGGATGACCCTATTGCAGTAAGGATATCTTCAAGAAAATAGAGAGACGCACTCACTGAGACAGAACAATAGCTAGAAAAACTTCTGTGCTTGTCCACAAGGCCAGTGCCACTCAGGGTGCAGTCTCTTTTTGCACACTATGCCTTTTCACAGAGAAAAAATATCCTGTAGCATATCAGTCTGATCATGCCCAATGACAGTCCAGCACCGAAATACCAGGCAATTCTTCTCTGAACAAGACAAACAACAAACCCCAGACGTACGTTTCGGCCTCTCTTGGGCCTCGTCAGTGAGGTGCAGTTGCATATCTCTAGGGCATGTGTACAAGGAATCCACGTCTGGTTTCCCCCTTTTACTCTTAGGGAGACCTAAGAGTAATTTACATAAAATCAAGAAAATAGAGAGACGCACTCACTGATATCTTAAAATTAACAAAACAAAAATAGAACAAAAATAAAATAAATAAAAAGTAACTACAATGCATAGAGGCAGAGTTGATAAGAAACTGTTAAAACAATGACAATTTTACTAACAAAATGACCATGGCTAACTGTGTCTACTCCAGTAACAGGTCCAAATTGGCTCCTCCAAACAAGAGGGGGGATTTAAAGTGATAGTCTAGTCAAAATTAAACTTTCATTATTTATATAGAGGATGCAATTTTAAGCAACTTTCTAATTTACTCCTATTATCAAATTGTCTTAGTTATCTTGATATCTTTATTTGAAAAAGCAAGAATATAAGGTTAGGAGCCGGCCCATTTTTGGTTCAGCACATGGGTAGTGCTTGCTGATCGGCGACTACATTTAGACACCAGTCAGCAAGCACTACCCAGGTGCTGAGCCAAAAATGTTCCGGCTTCTAAGCTTATATTCTTGCTTTTTCAAATAAAGATACCAAGAAAATGAAGAAAAATTGATAATAGGAGTAAATTAGTTGCTTAAAATTGCATGCTCTATCTGAATCATGAAAGTTTAATTTTGACTAGACTATCACTTTAACAGCAAGTGGAGTAATTCAATGATGCAGAAGATGAATGTAGCAGCATTTGAAAGAGTTCAATGATGCAGATGATGAATTTAGCAGCATCCTACTCCAGCTGAAGTACAGGGGGTCCCAAGGATTCAGATTGATACACAGCATATACTGTAAGAATCATAGGCCCAGCAAGTCAGCCCCAATTACCTACCTATAAGCATAACTAGTGCATAGGGTAGGCATATGCTTATCCCAGGAATTCTTGGTGTCTCCCACATTGTCTGACTTTACCAACTCAAATAGAAGTTTATTTCATGAATCACATCAGCCACCCTTTCTGTGAAGAAATGCTTCTGCAAATTACTCCTAAAACAGCTACCCTTCATCTTGAGATCCCAACCCCTTGTGCTGGTGTTGATATTTTTGTGAAAAATACTTACAGCCTCAGCTATAATAATACTTGAAACCTTCTATAATATCACCTATTTACCTTCTCTCCTCTAAGCTATATATATTTAGGTCACTGTTTCTTTCTTTGTAAGTTTTAATTTTTAGACCATGTACCATTTTAGTAGCCCTCCTTTGAACAGATTTCAGTTTATTTATATCCTGCTGGAGATATGGCCTCCAGAACTGTATACAATACTCAAAATAAGGCCTTTATAATGACCAGAAAAGTGGCATAAGAACCTTTCTACTGCTGCAGCAAAAACCTCTACCTATACAATCATATATATATATAAATATATATAAATAAAATCCCCTTCCTCACCTTGTCACTAGCCATACTGTATCTTCTTGTAGTCTGGGTCCCTTGTCACATGATGTCCTGGTCCCCGCACCTGCCACTGCTCTCATTTGCAACACAGACTGTCAACTCCCCGATGCCAAATACACAAACATGCTAATTACAGATTATCCTAGGTCACTAATCCCCCTGTGACCAGCTGTCACTATATCAATAGGATGAGTAAATAGGAGACAGGGGGGCTGGGAAAAAGGTAGAATGATAAAAATTGATGACTAAAGCAAATTAATCATGTTTATATGATGTCATCCAGAGGAAGGTGACAACAACTCCTGGTGATATGATGTTAAAAGTTATCAGTATTATCATTTCATTATGTAGCATTGAGCTATATAGTACACTTATTTATGGCAAACTAATGTTTTTTTCTTTCAAAATATGATGTCAGAGATGATGTCACAAGAAAACCTCCAATTAAAAACTTACCTGGAGCCTTATAAAATGGTCAGTTGGACAGTTATCTTCTTCCAAAGAACTGTAATACAGAGTACCCACCCCAATAAAAATGAGTAAATATACAGTATATCTACTATCTAAACTAAAAAATCTTATGTTCTTACAATTCCTCTGTATCTATCTATTCACTACAGTAGCTTCATAAAAACATTCTTATTATACACATCCTTTTTACATATATTTTGTATTTACTGTAAACAGTAAAAAATATATATTTGTCACTTTAAATGTATTACTGTTTACCACAGGTTTTTAGTCATTTCTATACAGTTTTAGCATTATCTACAGCCTATAGTGGAGATGTGGTATTTGTGCAGTGTGTAGGTCTGTAAAGATAGATGATAGATATAGGTAAAATACATGTAATGGAAATGTTATATATATATATATATATATATATATAAATATATATATATACTAATACTAGGGTTGCACCGATACTAGTATCGGTATCGGTGCCGATACCAAGTATTTGCATGAGTACTTGTACTCGTGCAAATGCACCGATACTTAAACCGATACCTCCACTTCCTACCCATAAATCATCTTGTGGCGTTTTTCAAACTGCATGTTACCATTTCATTTAAGCTGGTGTGGAAACTTAACTAAAACTTGTTCACTTCTGTTCTGCCAATACAAATTGCTGTTATTTGTATTATTGTACGTCAGAGCAGTGCTCCAAAAGCCGCTACTATACACCTCGTTCAGGCAAACCCCTGAAGTACTGGGCAGTTAATAAACTGAGATTTCCAGCTCTGGCTAAAATGGCCCAAAAATATATTTCTGCCCCATGCAGTAGTGTGAAAAGTGAAAGACTGTTCAGCTTAACGTCAAACGTCCTTACTGATAGCAGAAACAGAATCATAGCTGAACATGCAGAGATGCTTCTGTTCATTAAAAAGAACTTGCCACTAACTTTTAAAAAATATTCAAATAGCTAGATTGCCTGTTATACCGCTAGTTCTCATCTTGAATAAGTATGTTCAAAACATACTGTACTCTGAGGACTGAGAATAAAAAGCAGCCCTGGAAAAATATGAAGAGCAGTCCTAGTCAGAAGAATTCAAATGCCCCATTTTTCTCAAAGGGGATTACTGGGACACTCCTTTCCCAATATTTTTTCCAGAATTAAATTATATTACTTTGCATTAAATACAAATGTCAGATTGATGTTATATAGGCACCATACAACCCAATAGCATCCAGTAATTACCCCTTTAAATTGTAGCTTTCCAGCCACAGCTGCTGCAGCTGTTATTTATTGTTGTCATTATTAATATATTTGATTGTAATATGTTTTATTTATAAACATGTTCTGTGAACTTTGTGACAACAAATAAAACTGTTTAATTATTTCAAAATGTCTTTTGAGTTAGAGTTCATAATTATAAAGAAGCTATCTTAATTCATTAGTCTGCATTGTGCTTGGAAAACTGTCATGATATTAAAAAAGAAGTATCGGTAATTGGTATCGGTGAGTATTTGATAAAAAGTATCGGTACTTGTACTCGGTATCGGTGCAACCCTAATATATACACACCTGTATATAGCAATTGTTGTTTTATGAAGTCATTATACATTTGCTGTACAGCTTTAAATTAACAACTTTTTTATATTTTCCTTCAAATGTTTGTGTTGTGCTTATAGCTTCTTTTATACAGATTTTTTTTAAATATTTATATGCAGAATTGTTAAGGAACTTTTGAATCATTGGATAATTCCAAATACGTCACTTGTTAAGTAACAAAAAGGTTAAAAATAAGAACAGGTTACCAGCTGAGCTCCATAAACATACCCGACAACCTATGTCCCCCCAAAGGCTCAACCTTGGGTGCCAACCTTGATCCCACCATGTATATTTTTCACAACTGAGCAATAATTTTATTCCCTTGGTTGCCAGTAACACACATATGCAGTAATGATTTGACCCCCTTGACTGACAGACACACACAGCAATGATATAACAATGATATAACACCCCCATAGTTGCCTGTAAAACATATAATAGAAAATGCACAGTGTTACTTATTTTGGGCCATATTTTGATGCAGAGAGGCATAGGAGGCCCTTTATATTTAGCTGACACTTAGGAGACTTTAAAAATACTGGACATTAAAGTGTCCATTATTTTTGTATAGATTTTACTGGACAGCCTGCTAAAATTCTGTACTGTCCAGGTGAATACTGGACACCTGGCAATGCTACACACTACTCCATGTACTTAAACATTACATGACAAAATGTTACATGACATAACATTACATCACATGACATAAACGTTATATGACATAACATGACATAAATGTTACATAACATAAACATTACTCACCTGTCTGACAAAAACAGTTCCTGCAGGATCTCTGTGTTTAGGGGCATATCCAGCTGTTGGAGGTAGTGTGCACCCTAATGTAGTTGCTTGCAGACTCAGTGATAGTTTTTTTTTGTCTTCCCTTTAAATCTCTAGCTTTTTCCAGTGCATCTCAAATTAATTTATTTCCCTTCACACTATCATCTCTGAAATTTGTATTTCTGTATATACCTTAGCTTTATATCTTTAGCTCACACTCCTATTGTATATCCTTCTCATCTTTCTGTGTGTTTTTCCTCCTTCAATTTTTTTTAAAGCCCTGATTTTACAGATTCTTCACGTCCCTCCCAGTTTCTTCCCCCCTGTGATCTCACATGAACAGAGCCACAAAGACGATCGCTTAGGAGTTTTCCAGCAATAGGATTTTCAAATTAGAATCCTCTTGATCTCAGGGGAAAACACAGAAATAATCTGCCATTTGTTTAATTAAACAGTATGAGTCCCTTTACTCATTTTTTTTTAAGTTCCTTCTGCCACACTTTTTATGATTATTTTCATTACAGTCGATTGTTAAAAGCATTGTATTAAAGGGACATTAGACATGAACTAAACCCTAGATAGAATTATATTAACTTGCAAATAATATGCAGGTTTTTTTTTTTAAATTGTTTTATTTTTTTTAAAAATATTGAAAAAAATAAGCTTCATGTTTCAGTGTTCATAAAGGAATCAGTGCCGCCATATAATATCTTTCAACAGTTCTGAGACTGTCAGGGTCTGGGTGGTGAGAGACTTTGGGGGCGATTTATCAAGCTGAGGCAGACAGGGGCGCACATACATGCCCCTGTCCGCAGCAGCTCACCTCTGGCGGGCTGAATTCCCCTGGTGGAATTCAGCATTGCACACAAGCACTATTTTGCGCTCACGTGCAATCCCGCCCCCTGCCCGCGCACAGCCAATCACGAGTGGGCAGGAGCTGTCAATCACCCCGGTTGGATTAGATTGCGGTGATTGTTTTTCGCTGCTTGTTAAATACGGCGTGCAGCATCTCTTGTGAGAACCTGCAGCCGTAGGGGCTCAAAGGCTGGCGAAAGCCTTTGATAAATCGACCCCTTTGTGGGCTGTGCCATGCCTGTATTTTGTAGGCAGGGCCACAATGGGGGGGGGGGGGGGTACTATGGGGGCAAGCTATACAAGTGACTAAGTTCGTGGTTGGCAGCTCTGGGTGGAGTCAGGCATGTAGCAGGTGGATCAGGGGCAGTCCCAAAAATCCGGGACATTTTAATTGGGCAAGGTATTGCAGGCAGGAAAGCAAGCAGACCTCGCAACCAATGACACTCCTGCAGGATCTGGGATGGTTAGGGTGTCTGCTATGAAGGTTCCCTTCTCTGCTGACGCCAATTAAAGACAACTATATATAATAGAGTGTGCAGCCAAGGACTGTGTGGAATATAGCTGTGAAGTCTGTATTTAAAACTAAATACTTACCTGTAAAATAAACCCTAAGCTAGCTACACTATAACTAATAGTTACATTGTATCTAGCTTAGGTTTTATTTTTATCTTACAGGCAAGTTTGTATTTATTTTAACTAGGTAGAATAGTTATTAAATAGTTATTAACTATTTAATAACTACCTAGTTAAAATAAAGACAAATTTACCTGTAAAATAAAACCTAACCTAAGTTACACTAACACCTAACACTACACTATAATTAAATAAATTAACTAACTTAAATACAATTACCTAAATTAAATTAAATTAGCTTAAGTACAAAAAAAAACAAACACTAAATTACAGAAAATAATAAACAAATTACAGATATTTCAACTAATTACACCTAATCTAATAGCCCTATTAAAAAAAATAAAACCCAAAATAAAAAAAAACCCTAGCCTAAACTAAACTACCAATAGCCCTTAAAAGGGCCTTTTGTGTGGCATTGCCCCAAAGTAATATTTTCTTTTACCTCTTTTTAGGATCAGCCAATAGGATTGAACTTCAATCCTATTTGCTGATTGCATCAGCCAATAGGATTTTTTCTACCTTAATTCCGATTGGCTGATCGAATTCTATCAGCCAATCGGAATCTAAGGGATGCCATCTTGGATGACATCACTTAAAGGTACCTTCATTCTGTGTTAGTCGTCGGATGAAGAGGATGCGCCGCGTCAGATGTCTTGAAGATGGACCCGCTCCGTGCCGGATGGATGAAGATAGAAGATGCCGTCTGGATGAAGACTTCTACCCGTCTGGAGGACCACTTCTGCCCGGCTTGGATGAAGACTTCTGCCCGTCTGGAGGACCACTTCGCCCAGCTTGGATGAAGACGTCTCCCAGTAAGTAGATCTTCAGGGGGTTAGTGTTAGGTTTTTTAAGGGTGTATTGGGTGGGTTTATTTTTTAGATTAGGGGTTTGGGCTTGCAAAAGAGCTAACTGCCCTTTTAATGGCAATGCCCATCCAAATGCCCTTTTCAGGGCAATGGGGAGCTTAGGTTTTTTTTAGCTAGTATTTTATTTGGGGGGTTGGTTGTGTGGGTGGTGGGTTTTACTGTTGGGGGGGTTGTTTGTTTGTTTTTACAGGTAAAAGAGCTGATTACTTTGGGGCAATGCCCCGCAAAAGGCTCTTTTAAGGGCTATTGGTAGTTTAGTTTAGGCTAGGGTTTTTTTTTATTTTGGGGGCCTTTTTTTATTTTAATAGGGCTATTAGATTAGGTGTAATTAGTTTAAATTTCTGTAATTTCTTTATTATTTTCTGTAATTTAGTGGGTTTTTTTTGTACTTTAGCTAATTTAATTTAGGTAATTGTATGTAATTTATTTAATTGTATTTAATTTAGTTAATTTATTTAATTACAGTGTAGTGTTATGTGTATTTGTAACTTAGGTTAGGTTTTATTTTACAGGTACTTTTGTATTTATTTTAGCTAGGTAGTTATTAAATAGTTAATAACTATTTAATAACTATTCTACCTAGTTAAAATAAATACAAATTTGCCTGTAAAATAAAAATAAATCCTAAGCTAGCTACAATGTAACTATTAGTTATATTGTAGCTATTTTAGGGTTTATTTTACAGGTAAGTATTTAGTTTTAAATAGGAATAACTTAGTTAATGATAGGAATTTTTAGTTAGATTTCTTTTAATTATATTTAAGTTAGGGGGTGTTAGGGTTAGGGTTAGACTTAGATTTAGGGGTTAATAACTTTAATTTAGTGGTGGCAACATTGGGGGCGGCAGATTAGGGGTTAATAAATGTAGGTAGGTGGCGGCGATGTTAGAGACGGCAGATTAGGGGTTAATAATATTTAACTAATGTTTGGGAGGCGGGAGTGCGATGGTTTAGGAGTTAATATATTTATTATAGTGGTGGTGATGTCCGGTTCAGCAGATTAGGGGTTACAATTTTTCTTTTAGTGTTTGCGATGTGGGAGGGCCTCGGTTTAGGGGTTAATAGGTAGTTTATGGGTGTTAGTGTACTTTTTAGCACTTTAGTTAAGAATTTTATGCTATGGCGTTGTAGTGTAAAACTCTTAACTACTGACTTTAATATGCGGTACCAGTCTTGACAGCAGAGGGTCTACTGCTCACTTTTTGGCAGACTCGTAATACCAGCGCTATGCAAGTCTCATTGAAAAAAGAGGATACACAATTTACGTAAGTGGATTTGCGGTATTTCCAAGTCTGGCCAAAAAAGTGAGCGGTACACCTGTACCTGCAAGACTCTTAATACCAGCGGGCATTAAAAAGCAGCGTTAGGACCGGTTAACGCTGGTTTTTAAGCAAAAACTCGTAATTTAGCTGATTGTTATTTTGCCTGAAAAATCAGAAGTAAATGTTGTTTAATTTAAAGCTGACTGAAATTTAATACAGTAGTAACAGTTGCCTAATTTTAGCTTAAATTCATTGGCTGAGAGATACTCACTGCTAATTCTTTTTGGCTAAGAGGTTCTCACTGCTAATGCTTATTGGCTGAAAGGTACTTCCTGCTAAAGCTCATTGGCTGATAGGTACTTCTTATTTATTGGCTGAGAGGTACAGATATTTACTTTATATATCATAGGGAGCATTATTAAGAAGTAAGCAGCAGAAATAAAAACAGTTTCATCTGCTTACTCCTTGATAATTCTTACTGACATATCATTCATAGGAGGTGGAATTTATTTTCACTTTCTGCAATCAGATTTTTTTTTTAGAGACATTTTTTTCTGCAAGTGATGTTGAAATTAAATTCTAAATTAGGCATTTACATTCATTACTTTTAATTCTTTACTACCAGATAGGACTGCCAGTGTGATGCTGTGCAGTGGATTGTAGCCTGTTTTTGTAGCCATTGGGTTAACTTCCTTGCCTTCTAACTACCGGGCCAAAGGTTAGGTGGGAGGGGCTGCTGCTTCATGCTAACACTGGTGATGTATAATATATGGCTCCTAAAGGATGGCATTTAGGGCTAGAACAACCCCTTAAGGACCGGGAATTTCAGAAGAAAACTTGCCCAAAAGATTGGAGATTGTTTCGAATTTTTGCTATCACTCCATGTAAAACAGAAATAGAGCGTTGTTTTTTTTTTTGGTTTACCTATAAAAACAATTTATATATTTTTTTTTAGTAGACAACCCAACGTTTTGATCTAGACTTATTTTGTTATATTTCATGCCACCGCTTCGCCACCAAATGCGATCATATTAAAAAGATTGTTACCTTTTTCTCAAACTATGGGGCTCTTACTAAAATTATTTACATACTGCTTGTGCAGTCATAGCATAAATGGTTGTAAAAGCTTCTCTGGGATCCCAGAGACATGCCTGGCTTTGTGTCATGGGACCAGGGGTGCCTTACTTACCTTTTTGCTGGTGGGTAAGGTGGAGGGCGCCGTCGAAAGTTCCTTCGCGGCTGTGATAGCGCCTGGCAGTCCGTTTGCGCCTGTGGACGCGCACGCAAGCGTGCGGGTATACATGTGGATTTGCCTCGGGGTGCGCATGTGTGTGTGCGTGGGAGGTGTCTGAGGTGCTTTCCATCAGCCACGGAGGAACTTGCGACGGCGCCCTCCGCCTTACCCACCGACGAACCAGTAAGGAGGCACCCCTGGTCCCATGACAGAATTATGCCAGCAAGCAGGGCTGCCCTGTGTGCAGGAGGTAAAACCTATGGCAAAGTGCAAATAAATCCAGGCAAGGTACAGATAGGGAAGATCTAAAAAGGCGTTTTCAGAATAATACGGGTCCGTCCAGGCAGAAGGTATTATAAACGAGAGTCAGTCCAAAGGTCAAACCCAGGAAATCCAATAGAAGGGAAAAGGGAACATGAACAGGAGTAGATATGAACTCTTAGTTATGCAGATAAACTGGCAGAATAACTCATCAACAAGCCAGGGCTCAGACTGGAATTTAAACCAAACTGGGCCTAGGAATGCCCCCTGTATCCAAAGCAATGAAAGCATCAGATATCAAGTAACCAGGAAAGAGAGAGGTGTATCACTGAGATTCCTCTCGCTGATGGAAAGCACCAGAGATGCCTCCCGAGCGCACGCCAAGGAGCAACTGTACTGCCAGTGCTATCACAGCCACGGAGGAACTTGTGACGGCGTCCTCTGCCTTACCCACCGGCAAACAGGTAAGGAGGCACCCCTGGTCCCATGACACTTTGCCATTCTTGTTGATAATTAGAATGTGTGATGATTAAGCCTTTCCACCCAGACGTCACTATGGGGAGGTTGTGGGATGGAAGGGGTTAATAGCATGCAGCAACTGGTTCCCTTAAACCTTTAACTCTACAAAGGACCTAAAGGGAAACCAAATTAACCCCCAAATCCTGCCTACACCACCCTAGTTTTACAATGCTACCACCACCAAGAGTTTTGAATAAGGGTGTCATGGAAACCCAATAACTTACACAACTAACAATTAGGTAATGTGCCTTTAATCTTGTCTCTTCAGAGAGTGAATTCAGATATTAGAGCCCAAAGAAATAATTATATTATTATATGTTTAATAACAAAAGACAAATACAGGTTACACTGTGCCAAATTACAAAAACATACAAAATAACAAGATACTGTATATGCAAAGGTATAGTTATTTAAAATAAAATAGGACATAAAATAAAACACAATACCTATAATTATTATGCAGATTTCAATAGGTCTGTGGAGAACTCCTTTAGCTGTTATTGCTTCTTGTCCCAGGCAAGTTCTGAATACTTTTTCTGTCACATTCAATTATATCTCAGTTTCCCTTTGTCTTGTCAGGACCACCATCCTTGTGTTAATTTACAGCTATCTAATTGCCAGCCCTTAACTCACAGTACCAAGAAATACCATGCACCAGGAGGAGGGGGGTCTTTATCACTGCATTCCTTAACAAACACAGATCTTACACAAAGAAAGAACAGTTCAGATTAACCCTAGCAATGCTGAGATATACCACCTCTGCAGGGTAGCTAATTTAGGTATTAACTACTCCTCCTGAGTGTATCATGAAAGAAGGCTATTAATTGTGGCTGCGCATGACACTTCTGAAATTCCCAGCAGTGAAGGGGTTTATTAGGTTGCTCTTAAGGTAAAGTTTAGCTGTAGTGTAGAGATTGCCCTCCCAGAAGATATTTCCCACCCCATGATCCCTATCTGATCTCTACCAAACAGCTATCACCCATTCCTCACCCCCACTGATCACCCACCATCTTAGATGCTGGCAGACAGTCTGCCACTATGAAGTTTTAGGGCAATGTTTTTTCTATATTATTATTTTCTGCAGTGTAGTACCCCCCTCCTTAACCCTCCCCCTCTAACTAGAGTCCACCATCTTGGGTACTGGCAGATGTCTGCCAGTACAAAGTTTATATGTATTATTATTTTTTTTAATTTATTTATATTGTATTTTTTTAGTGTAGTGGCCTCCCCACATAACCCCTCCAAACGATCATTAGCTAATGAGCACCCAGGGGTGAGTATGTTACAGGGCCATAGGATGTGTATCCAGTTCAGTCTCAGAGTGCAGTCCCCTTCCATGTTTTGTATATATATATATATATATATATATAGAGAGAGAGAGAGAGAGAGAGAGAGATATTTTTCATTAACATTATCAGATATATACAGTATATATAGAAAAATCTTTTTTTCTATGTGAAGAACATTGGAATGTAAAATATGCATAATTCACTTCAGTTGCGCACATGAAGAATTTGTTATCTTAAGACGTGTTATGTAAATATTAAAGCTAAAATATTGAAAAAATATTAAGAATTATTAATAACTTTAGTAACTGTAAGAAAATACATAGGCCTAGATTTGGAGTTCGGCGGTAAAAGGGCTGTTAACGCTCCGCGGGCTTTTTTCTGGCCGCACCATAAATTTAACTCTGGTATCGAGAGTTCAAACAAATGCTGCGTTAGGCTCTAAAAAAGGAGCGTAGAGCATTTTTACCGCAAATGCAACTCTCGATACCAGAGTTGCTTACGGACGCGGCCGGCATCAAAAACGTGCTCGTGCACGATTCCCCCATAGGAAACAATGGGGCTGTTTGAGCTGAAAAAAAACCTAACACCTGCAAAAAAGCAGCGTTCAGCTCCTAACGCAGCCCCATTGTTTACTATGGGGAAACACTTCCTACGTCTGCACCTAACACTCTAACATGTACCCCGAGTCTAAACACCCCTAGCCTTACACTTATTAACCCCTAATCTGCCGCCCCCGCTATCGCTGACCCCTGCATTACACTTTTAACCCCTAATCTGCCGCTCCGTAAACCGCCGCAACCTACGTTATCCCTATGTACCCCTAATCTGCTGCCCTAACATCGCCGACCCCTATGTTATATTTATTAACCCCTAATCTGCCCTCCCTAACATCGCCGACACCTACCTTCAATTATTAACCCCTAATCTTCCGATCGGAGCTCACCGCTATTCTAATAAATGTATTAACCCCTAAAGCTAAGTCTAACCCTAACACTAACACCCCCCTAACTTAAATATAATTTACATCTAACGAAATAAATTAACTCTTATTAAATAAATTAATCCTATTTAAAGATAAATACTTACCTGTAAAATAAATCCTAATATAGCTACAATATAAATTATAATTATATTATAGCTATTTTAGGATTAATATTTATTTTACAGGCAACTTGGTATTTATTTTAACTAGGTACAATAGCTATTAAATAGTTAAGAACTATTTAATAGTTACCTAGTTAAAATAATAACAAATTTACCTGTAAAATAAATCCTAACCTAAGATATAATTAAACCTAACACTACCCTATCAATAAAATAATTAAATAAACTACCTACAATTACCTACAATTAACCTAACACTACACTATCAATAAATTAATTAAACACAATTGCTACAAATAAATACAATTAAATAAACTAGCTAAAGTACAAAAAATAAAAAAGAACTAAGTTACAGAAAATAAAAAAATATTTACAAACATAAGAAAAATATTACAACAATTTTAAACTAATTACACCTACTCTAAGCCCCCTAATAAAATATCAAAGACCCCCAAAATAAAAAATTCCCTACCCTATTCTAAATTTAAAAAGTTACAAGCTCTTTTACCTTACCAGCCCTGAACAGGGCCCTTTGCGGGGCATGCCCCAAGAAGTTCAGCTCTTTTGCCTGTAAAAAAAAACATACAATACCCCCCCCCCCAACATTACAACCCACCACCCACATACCCCTAATCTAACCCAAACCCCCCTTAAATAAACCTAACACTAATCCCCTGAAGATCTTCCTACCTTGTCTTCACCATCCAGGTATCACCGATCGGTCCTGGCTCCGATATCTTCATCCAACCCAAGCGGGGGCTAGACATCCACTGAAGAAGTCCAGAAGAGGGTCCAAAGTCTTCCTCCTATCCGGCAAGAAGAGGACATCCGGACCGGCAAACATCTTCTCCAAGCGGCATCTTCGATCTTCTTCCATCCGGAGCGAAGCGGCAGGATCCTGAAGACCCCCAGCGCGGAACATCCATCCGGACCGACGACTGAACGATGAATGACGGTTCCTTTAAATGACGTCATCCAAGATGGCGTCCCTCGAATTCCGATTGGCTGATAGGATTCTATCAGCCAATCGGAATTAAGGTATGAATTTTCTGATTGGCTGATGGAATCAGCCAATCAGAATCAAGTTCAATCCGATTGGCTGATCCAATCAGCCAATCAGATTGAGCTCGCATTCTATTGGCTGTTCCGATCAGCCAATAGAATGCGAGCTCAATCTGATTGGCTGATTGGATCAGCCAATCGGATTGAACTAGATTCTGATTGGCTGATTCCATCAGCCAATCAGAAAATTCATACCTTAATTCCGATTGGCTGATAGAATCCTATCAGCCAATCGGAATTCGAGGGACGCCATCTTGGATGACGTCCCTTAAAGGAACAGTCATTCGTCGTTCAGTCGTCGGTCCGGATGGATGTTCCGCGCTGAGGGTCTTCAGGATCCTGCCGCTTCGCTCCGGATGGAAGAAGATCGAAGATGCCGCTTGGAGAAGATGTTTGCCGGTCCGGATGTCCTCTTCTTGCCGGATAGGAGGAAGACTTTGGACCCTCTTCTGGACTTCTTCAGTGGATGTCTAGCCCCCGCTTGGGTTGGATGAAGATATCGGAGCCAGGACCGATCGGTGATACCTGGATGGTGAAGACAAGGTAGGAAGATCTTCAGGGGATTAGTGTTAGGTTTATTTAAGGGGGGTTGGGTTAGATTAGGGGTATGTGGGTGGTGGGTTGTAATGTTGGGGGGGGGGGTATTGTATGTTTTTTTTTACAGGCAAAAGAGCTGAACTTCTTGGGGCATGCCCCGCAAAGGGCCCTGTTCAGGGCTGGTAAGGTAAAAGAGCTTGTAACTTTTTTAATTTAGAATAGGGTAGGGAATTTTTTATTTTGGGGGTCTTTGTTATTTTATTAGGGGGCTTAGAGTAGGTGTAATTAGTTTAAAATTGTTGTAATATTTTTCTTATGTTTGTAAATATTTTTTTATTTTCTGTAACTTAGTTCTTTTTTATTTTTTGTACTTTAGCTAGTTTATTTAATTGTATTTCTTTGTAGCAATTGTGTTTATTTAATTTATTGATAGTGTAGTGTTAGGTTAATTGTAGGTAATTGTAGGTAGTTTATTTAATTATTTTATTGATAGGGTAGTGTTAGGTTTAATTATATCTTAGGTTAGGATTTATTTTACAGGTAATTTTGTAATTATTTTAACTAGGTAACTATTAAATAGTTCTTAACTATTTAATAGCTATTGTACCTAGTTAAAATAAATACCAAGTTGCCTGTAAAATAAATATTAATCCTAAAATAGCTATAATATAATTATAATTTATATTGTAGCTATATTAGGGTTTATTTTACAGGTAAGTATTTATCTTTAAATAGGATTAATTTATTTAATAAGAGTTAATTTATTTCGTTAGATACAAATTATATTTAAGTTAGGGGGGTGTTAGTGTTAGGGTTAGACTTAGCTTTAGGGGTTAATACATTTATTAGAATAGCGGTGATCTCCGATCGGAAGATTAGGGGTTAATAATTGAAGTTAGGTGTCGGCGATGTTAGGGAGGGCAGATTAGGGGTTAATACTATTTATGATAGGGTTAGTGAGGCGGATTAGGGGCTAATAACTTTATTATAGTAGCGCTCAGGTCCGCTCGGCAGATTAGGAGTTAATAAGTGTAGGTAGGTGTCGGCGACGTTGAGGGGGGCAGATTAGGGGTTAATAAATATAATATAGGGGTCGGCGGTGTTAGGGGCAGCAGATTAGGGGTACATAGGGATAACGTAGGTGGCGGCGCTTTGCGGTCGGAAGATTAGGGGTTAATTATTTTAAGTAGCTGGCGGCGATGTTGTGGGGGGCAGATTAGGGGTTAATAAATGTAATATAGGGGTCGGCGGGGTTAGGGGCAGCAGATTAGGGGTACATAAGTATAACGTAGGTGGCGGTCGGCAGATTAGGGGTTAAAATTTTTAATCGAGTGGCGGCGATGTGGGGGGAGCTCGGTTTAGGGGTACATAGGTAGTTTGTGGGTGTTAGTGTACTTTAGGGCACAGTAGTTAAGAGCTTTATAAACCGGCGTTAGCCAGAAAGCTCTTAACTCCTGCTATTTTCAGGCGGCTGGAATTTTGTCGTTAGAGCTCTAACGCTCACTGCAGAAACGACTCTAAATACCAGCGTTAGAAAGATCCCATTGAAAAGATAGGCTACGCAAATGGCGTAGGGGGATCTGCGGTATGGAAAAGTCGCGGCTGTAAAGTGAGCGTTAGACCCTTTAATCACTGACTCCAAATACCAGCGGGCGGCCAAAACCAGCGTTAGGAGCCTCTAACGCTGGTTTTGACGGCTACCGCCGAACTCTAAATCTAGGCCATAGTGTTTTTTAGAATATTTTAGAACATTTATAATTATTTACATTAATTTTTAATATTTTTTTATATTTAATATTTAATAAATATATAACATCTTAATATAACTCATGTTGGGTTAGCTCACATGAAGAATTAGTGTACTCTAGTCAGACTTATGTGCACAAACCTTACAGGAGTACACTAATTCTTCATGTGCGCTAACCCAACAAGAGTAATTTTAAGATGCGTTATGTATTTAATGAATATAAAATATTGAAAAATATTAATAATTCATGTAAATAATTATCATAGATGTACTAAAATTTTCTAAAAAAGGGGGGCAGAGCCTGGCCACACAAGCTGATGGCCGCACACTGATTGAGCTCTGAAGCCTCAATGCTCTCATACATGGCTTTTTGTAACCAATAGCTTCAAAAACCATGTTAGAATCTCTCAGGACACGGGGGAACAACTTGGCACTTAATTCCTGCAGCGGTTGCTGGGACCCAGTCCTGGCTATAGACAATCCCACAGCTGCGCAGTTATGCCTACTCTGATGCAAAGCGCACCACGTACCTCGCAATAGCTGTGCTCGCGGCAAGGGTGCAGAGGAACTACAGATATGGGCACTTGTTGTTGCTGCCCCATTGACAAGCCTCTAAATTGGAGCTACCGCATAACTCAGTGCAGCGGATAACAGAAGGATTAACACCACGGGCGGCAGCCCACACCCACGCACATAAACAACAGCAAGGACCCTCAGTGATGGCAAGGGATAATCTAAATCGCCCCCTTTGATTAACCTGAAGCCAAATCTACAGGACATCCTGGGTGGAAGTGTGAGGTCGATTGTGGAAATGCCAGCGGAGGTTTGGTGAGTGACTGGAACTTTTGCAGGCCCGGACCTTTCTGTGCAGACATTGCTTGACCCTGCCCTTTACTCACACGGCCCTCTGCACAGGGTCTTCTAGGTGGAGGAAATGCAAGAAACTTTGCGATCTGATCTTCAATACCAGACAAGTTGTATACAATCGCAAGACACCACAGTGCAAAGTTTCCACTCCCTACTTAAAGTGAAGGTAAACTTTGGTGAATGAAAGCCTTTTTTAAAAAAATACTATTAAAAACCGGGGCACTTTCATTCATCAAAGTTTACAATCAGCCATTTTGATGAAAAACTTACCTTTTTTTCTTTTCACAGCCAGAGCAGCTTCCCCCTCCTGGAAATACTCTCTTCACACGTCAGCAATGACTAATCTGGCTTCCTCCAATCAAAACTTCCCCCCCAGGGTAGTCATTGCCTGAGGCCATGCTGTGATTGGAAGAAGATGGATTAGTCATTGATGACGTGTGAAGAGAGGATTTCCAGGAGGGGGAAGCTGCTCTGGCTGTGAAAAGAAAAAAGTTTTTAATCAAATTGGCTGCTTTGTAAACTTTGATGAATGAAAGTGCCCCTGTTTTTAATAGTATTTTTTTAAAAATGGGCTTTCATTTATCAAAGTTTACCTTCACTTTAACTCTGATGTTAAGATTCTGGCGAAGGTTATAGCTAACCGTCTTAAAACATTCTTACCCCAGCTGGTCTCCACGGATCAGGTGGGATTCATTCCCGCTAGAGAAGCGAGAGATAATACTCTCAAGGTCATTCAGTTGATCTCTTTTGCCCACGTCAACTCCGCTCCTTTGGCGCTAGTGTCGACAGATGCAGAGAAGGTGTTTGACCGGGTTAATTGGACATTTATGCGCCACACTTTGATAAAAATGGAATTTGGGCCACATTTCATACACAGAGTGTTCTCACTGTACTCCAACCCTAGTGCCAGGGTCCGGGTCAATGGTATGCTGTCTCCACATCCTTTCTTATTACCAATGGGACAAGGCAGGGATGTCCTCTCTCGCCCTTGCTCTTTGCTCTTGTCATGGTGGTTTTGGCAAGCAAGATCAGAGCTAATCCTGACATCAGGGGCAATGCAGTGGGAGGAATAGAGCACAAGTTGGTGATGTATGCCGACTCTTGCTGATACTGCTCCCTCACTCCGGGCCTCACTGGCAGAATTTGAGGCATACGGGAAGGTTTCAGACTTCCTTCTCAATCCCACTAAGTCTGAGGTTTTAAACAATAGTGTACCCCCCGAACACCTTTGATAGGGCACGGTGGCACTGCCCACTTAAGATAGCACCAAAGCACTTAAAATACCTGGGAATCACACTGGCTTCCTCGGTCAGGGAGATCGCAGAAGTGAACTATAAGCACATCAGAGATGATATCTCGAGAGACCTAGCAACCTGGAAAAATAAAACCATCTCCTGGCTGGGAAGAATACATGTTACAAAGATGAACATTTTACCCAGAGTCCTGTACGTCATGCAGTCTTGAGTATGCTGGAAGATATTGATTGGCTGGATAATTACAGCTGGCTCACCATTAATGTGGTTTCTTAATATTCCAGCATACCACATGATATGGGGTTAGAAGCCATTAAATATTTTCTTACACTGAGTACTAATCTCACTGCAGACTATATATCATATCTTCTGCATGTCACTTGGTTTTGCTAGAACATAACTACTTCTGCTTTGAGGGAGTATTTTACCTACAGAAACAGGGCATGGCCATGGGGGCGAAATTCGCCCCCTCATATGCAAATGTGTTTATGGGCTGGTTAGAACGTGCCTTTATTTATTATGAGGATGACCCCTTCAGAGCAGAAGTAGTGTTCTATCGTCGATTCATAGAAGATTTAATCTTTATTTGGTCTTCTAGTGAGACAAAGGCTATATCATTTGTTCAATACCTAAATGATGGTCAAAATGGTTTTCAATTTACCTATGAGTGGCACAAGAAAAGTGTTAACTTTCTGGATAATACTCTTATTGGTGATGCTGTGGAACACAAAATTCATTCCAAGCTATACAGAAAACCCATTTCAGGGAATACCATTTTACACAACAAAAGTGGACATCCCTCCCATGTGTTTAAAGGGATAGCGAAAAGTCAATTTTTGAGGGCCAGGAGAATATGCAGTAAGGATAGGGACTACACTGAGGAAAGTCAAGACATAAAACAAAGACTTAAAACAAGAGGATATTCCCCAAAACTGCTTGACCTTCTAGCCACAAAAACATTCTTAAATGGAAGACAACCGTTACAAATACAGAGTATAAGAAAGGACACAAAAAACAACAGACCACTGACGTTTATTACACAATAAATAAAAAGAGAGAAGCGCTCAACCTGGGAACGAACAATAGCATAATAGCTTGTTCTATGGCTAGTTACCACCCAAGAAGCAGCCTCTTTTTGCTCAACATGTGCCTTTCACAGAGAAGAACTTTCCTGTAGCATATCAGTCTGATCCTGACTTCACAGTACAGTCCAGCACCGAAATACCAGGGAATCCCTCTCTGAATGAGAGAAACAGCAAAACCCCAGACGTACATTTTGGCCTATTATGGGCCTCGTCAGTCAGGTGCAGCCATAGCTCTCTAGGCACACTGAGCAATGGGTCCACGTCTGGATTCCTGCATCACACTTAGGGAGACTTCCCTAAGTGTCATAATTTGCATAAATAAAAAGAGAGAAGCGCTCAACCTGGGAACGAACAATAGCATAATAGCTTATTCTATGGCTAGTTACCACCCAAGAAGCAGCCTCTTTTTGCTCAACATGTGCCTTTCACAGAGAAGAACTTTCCTGAAGCATATTAGTCTGATCCTGACTTCACAGTACAGTCCAGCCCCAAAATACCAGGCAATCCCTCTCTGAACGACAGACACAGCAAAGCCCCAGATGTACGTTTCGTAATTATTTTATTAGAAAAATAATCATATATGCATATATACAAAATAAAATCATAATAACAAATACAAACAAAATATCTCTTGTTACAAAACTGAAATATTGACTCAAATTTTTGTCATCAGAAAAAAATAAAAATGCAAACATTAAACCTAAATAATCACACAAAATAAAATTAAACATATTTCAAATACAGACAAAAACAAACTGGAGAAAAAAAAACAAAAAAAAATAACTAAATAATCCAATCCTTCCACTTCTTTGTCTTCCAGATGCCTTCAGAATCTAATTCCCCATATCGCCTACTATCAAAAGAAAAATACAAAAACAACTTCCCACGGATCATACCCACACAATTACCTACAGTAACTACCTATTTCTTAAAAATCAAAATATTACGAACATCCCACGACACCTCCTTCACACAACATGCCAACAACCATATCAATCTTGCTTTCTCCTTTTCCACACCACTTCCACACAAACCATACATCATCATATTAAAAGTAAAAAACTGCACTCCAGTCAAACCCTTAATCATCCTTTTCAAACTTCTCCAAACATCCCTAGCATACTCACAATTCCAAAACAAATGAATAACACTCTCGCTTTGACAACAACCATCTCTAGGACACACTTCTGAAGCCACTAAACGATGCATTCTCTGAAAATCCCTTGTTGGCAAACACTTATGCACACTCATCCAACTAATATCTTTCTGCCTATTCATCAAATACTTATTACACACATTTTTCCATACCAACACACATTCATTTTCATTCAAACCCCCAATCAACTCAAGACCTTCCTTCTTCTCCACCATTTTCAACACCATTCTGTTTGCACACCACATCTCCCTACTAACATTCTCCAAACCATATTTTTTAATCCAACATTCCACCCTTACATAAAACTACGGAACAACAAAACACACCGGTTTCTTTCTATCAATCTCAAATAAACCATATCGTCTTAAAACATTTCCACAAGCATACTTTACCATACAACCAGCCATGCTATCCTTACCACTCAGAACCACACACCTACTAACATATTTCACAGCCAAAAATCTCTCCACATTTGGAAAACCCTTACCACCAACATTCTTACTCTTAACAACAACATCTCTTTTCAAACGCTCCATACCAGAACTCCAGAAAAAAGAAAACAACACTCTCAAAATTCTCCGAAAAACTAACGCCAAATATAACATAATAGGGATCAAAACCGATTTAATAACTAACATTTTTCCTTCCAAAAATAAAGTCCTTAAAGACCAAAACTGAAGTTTTCTACTCACTTTATCAAAAACATTCTCCCAACTTTCCAAGCCTTTCAAATCCACATCAAATTTCACACCCAACACCTCAATTGCACCTTCAGTCACAGGCCATCCACAGGAATCAATCTCCCTATCATTTTTTTTATACAGCTCACTGTAAAACTCATGAACTTCACGCAAAACACCATCCGTACCATTAACTTCACACTCAACCTTATCAAAAACACTAACAAAACCAGTCTTTCCTTCAAAAGCTTTCTTAAAAAAATATTTACTACAAGACTCATCCTTTAATGATGATGAGATAAAGACAAAAACAGAGGCGCCACATGTGTAGGTGAATAAAAACAAATGAATCCAAATAGCAGCAGAAAAAGGGTACTCACAAAAGTGGCGGCACTCTATTGTGCCAACAGGGACGGGCTGGTGTTCTACAGCAAACCAGCTAGCTGTGTGAAAAGATCCCCACCGGATACGTTCAGCGATGGAATTCTCTGCCTTTGGGGCCTCTAGCCGAAGTTCCCAGTGTAATGCTTCCCCTCAACTGGAGCTGCAGATAGAACGGGGGGAAGGGCTGGACTGCCCTAAGGTTACTGAAATGGAGACTATCACAACAACACCAGACTGATGTAAAAGTAAAAATCAGTATTTTATTATACAGAATAAAAATACCAAAGGTATCACAATTTACAGCTGGGTGTGTGAATATCAATCTCCTCACAAAGAGTATAATAGCAATGTGTTTCTCGGGCGAACCCCGTTTCCTCAGGCTTATGTGCTCTATGTGTGTATACATGCCCTTTAAATACGGCTCAGTAACCTCATGTTCCCATGACCCTCCCCTTCCTTTTCCAAGATTATCCAATAATATCCTTCCTTTCTTAATCCACCCAGTTGTTGATATAATTATAAGATAACGTTATGATAATCTATATGATTGATGAATGCAATTCAATGAAAATCGTGATTTACAGTAATAAAAATAAATGTGTTATAAGTCAGAGATGCAATCTAAACGGAGTGGTGCCGATCGTAACTAATGTGTGTAACTATTGAAATAAACAAGTCTAACATGTGTTTCCTTATTGGCCAATGATGTTACTCCATTTTGGGGGCTTGTCCTTGGATCTTTACATCCAAACATTCTACGTAATAATTGTTGCTCCTGGTTACAGGATAACGGAAGTGCCGAAAGGTCACATGGTCCGGATAGCCCTTGTCGGCAATTGGCATAGTTTTGAGCTTCCGAGAATTACAGAATGGCGTATGATCATGTGACCGCATGAGCCCGTATTTGATGCCAAGTTATGAATGAGAATAAGCAGCCTTCTAGAACCACCCATAAATGTTAGGCACCAATAAAATAGATAGAAATAAAGCTATGTGATTGGCTGTCTACTTATATTATAATACAAGACAAAGGGGACGTGAAAATATAGATAGGAGTAAGGCTATGTGATTTGCTACCTACGTGTATTATTAAACAAGTGAAAACGTGAATATATGCTTTATGCAAATTATACTGCGGTTATACTAGCTCACCGCCATCGCTGTGATGTAGTATAATGAGTAGAACACCCTACGGATCTGTGCATGAACATAAGTGCCTACATGGATCTCAATACTAAAACAAATGAGCACAAATAGTTACGGGATTAGAAGTGTCATCCCAGAAAAAAAGGTGTTTAAAGTGAATATTATATATATATATGTGTATACACAACGGAATACATTGTATATGATAGTATATTATTCTACCAAAGAAGTGAAGTATATATGTGTATATAAGATAGATGAAGCAATAAAAATAGAGGTATGTGTTGTGTGTATATATAAAATACAATATATTATTAATATGCAAAGTGAATGGGAATAACGATATACTGTATAATTATTACCACAAGTGATAGTGGAAATAAAGATATCTATTAGCAACTGAATAAAGAAAAGAGATTCCAATAATCTATGGCCTAGATTTGGAGTTCGGCGGTAGCCGTCAAAACCAGCGTTAGAGGCTCCTAACGCTGGTTTTGGCCGCCCGCTGGTATTTGGAGTCAGTGATTAAAGGGTCTAACGCTCACTTTTCAGCCGCGACTTTTCCATACCGCAGATCCCCCTACGCCATTTGCGTAGCCTATCTTTTCAATGGGATCTTTCTAACGCTGGTATTTAGAGTCGTTTCTGAAGTGAGCGTTAGAGCTCTAACGACAAAATTCCAGCCGCCTGAAAATAGCAGGAGTTAAGAGCTTTCTGGCTAACGCCGGTTTATAAAGCTCTTAACTACTGTACCCTAAAGTACACTAACACCCATAAACTACCTATGTACCCCTAAACCGAGCTCCCCCCACATCGCCGCCACTCGATTAAAATTTTTAACCCCTAATCTGCCGACCGCCACCTACGTTATACTTATGTACCCCTAATCTGCTGCCCCTAACCCCGCCGACCCCTGTATTACATTTATTAACCCCTAACTTGCCCCCCACAACGTCGCCGCCAGCTACTTAAAATAATTAACCCCTAATCTTCCGACCGCAAATCGCCGCCACCTACGTTATCCCTATGTACCCCTAATCTGCTGCCCCTAACATCGCCGACCCCTATATTATATTTATTAACCCCTAATCTGCCCCCCTCAACGTCGCCGACACCTGCCTACACTTATTAACCCCTAATCTGCCGAGCGGACCTGAGCGCTACTATAATAAATGTATTAACCCCTAATCCGCCTCACTAACCCTATCATAAATAGTATTAACCCCTAATCTGCCCTCCCTAACATCGCCGACACCTAACTTCAATTATTAACCCCTAATCTGCCGACCGGAGCTCACCGCTATTCTAATAAATGTATTAACCCCTAAAGCTAAGTCTAACCCTAACACTAACACCCCCCTAACTTAAATATAATTTTTATCTAACGAAATAAATTAACTCTTATTAAATAACTTATTCCTATTTAAAGCTAAATACTTACCTGTAAAATAAATCCTAATATAGCTACAATATAAATTATAATTATATTATAGCTATTTTAGGATTAATATTTATTTTACAGGCAACTTTGTAATCAGAATCAAGTTCAATCCGATTGGCTGATCCAATCAGCCAATCAGATTGAGCTCGCATTCTATTGGCTGTTCCGATCAGCCAATAGAATGCGAGCTCAATCTGATTGGCTGATTGGATCGGCCAATCGGATTGAACTAGATTCTGATTGGCTGATTCCATCAGCCAATCAGAAAATTCCTACCTTAATTCCGATTGGCTGATAGAATCCTATCAGCCAATCGGAATTCGAGGGACGCCATCTTGGATGACGTCCCTTAAAGGAACAGTCATTCGTCGTTCAGTCGTCGGTCCGGAGGGATGTTCCGCGCTGGATGTCTTCAGGATCCTGCCGCTTCGCTCCGGATGGAAGAAGATCGAAGATGCCGCTTGGAGAAGATGTTTGCCGGTCCGGATGTCCTCTTCTTGCCGGATAGGAGGAAGACTTTGGAGCCTCTTCTGGACCGGATTATGGATCGCCAACCCCCGCTTGGGTTGGATGAAGATCTTGGAGCCAGGACGGATCGGTGATACCTGGATGGTGAAGACAAGGTAGGAAGATCTTCAGGGGCTTAGTGTTAGGTTTATTTAAGGGGGGTTTGGGTTAGATTAGGGGTATGTGGGTGGTGGGTTGTAATGTTGGGGGGGGGTATTGTATGTTTTTTTTTACAGGCAAAAGAGCTGAAATTCTTGGGGCATGCCCCGCAAAGGGCCCTGTTCAGGGCTGGTAAGGTAAAAGAGCTTGTAACTTTTTTAATTTAGAATAGGGTAGGGAATTTTTTATTTTGGGGGGCTTTGTTATTTTATTAGGGGGCTTAGAGTAGGTGTAATTAGTTTAAAATTGTTGTAATATTTTTCTTATGTTTGTAAATATTTTTTTATTTTCTGTAACTTAGTTCTTTTTTATTTTTTGTACTTTAGCTAGTTTATTTAATTGTATTTAATTGTAGGAATTGTGTTTAATTAATTTATTGATAGTGTAGTGTTAGGTTAATTGTAGGTAATTGTAGGTAGTTTATTTAATTATTTTATTGATAGGGTAGTGTTAGGTTTAATTATAACTTAGGTTAGGATTTATTTTACAGGTAAATTTGTTATTATTTTAACTAGGTAACTATTAAATAGTTCTTAACTATTTAATAGCTATTGTACCTGGTTAAAATAATTACAAAGTTGCCTGTAAAATAAATATTAATCCTAAAATAGCTATAATATAATTATAATTTATATTGTAGCTATATTAGGATTTATTTTACAGGTAAGTATTTAGCTTTAAATAGGAATAAGTTATTTAATAAGAGTTAATTTATTTCGTTAGATAAAAATTATATTTAAGTTAGGGGGGTGTTAGTGTTAGGGTTAGACTTAGCTTTAGGGGTTAATACATTTATTAGAATAGCGGTGAGCTCCGGTCGGCAGATTAGGGGTTAATAATTGAAGTTAGGTGTCGGCGATGTTAGGGAGGGCAGATTAGGGGTTAATACTATTTATGATAGGGTTAGTGAGGCGGATTAGGGGTTAATAACTTTATTATAGTAGCGCTCAGGTCCGCTCGGCAGATTAGGGGTTAATAAGTGTAGGCAGGTGTCGGCGACGTTGTGGGGGGCAGGTTAGGGGTTAATAAATATAATATAGGGGTCGGCGGTGTTAGGGGTAGCAGATTAGGGGTACATAGGGATAACGTAGGTGGCGGCGGTTTACGGAGCGGCAGATTAGGGGTTTAAAAAAATATGCAGGGGTCAGCGATAGCGGGGGCGGCAGATTAGGGGTTAATAAGTGTAAGGTTAGGGGTGTTTAGACTCGGGGTACATGTTAGAGTGTTAGGTGCAGACGTAGGAAGTGTTTCCCCATAGGAAACAATGGGGCTGCGTTAGGAGCTGAACGCTGCTTTTTTGCAGGTGTTAGGTTTTTTTTCAGCTCAAACAGCCCCATTGTTTCCTATGGGGGAATCGTGCACGAGCACGTTTTTGAGGCCGGCCGCGTCCGTAAGCAACTCTGGTATCGAGAGTTGCATTTGCGGTAAAAATGCTCTACGCTCCTTTTTTGGAGCCTAACGCAGCATTTGTTTGAACTCTCGATACCAGAGTTAATTTTATGGTGCGGCCAGAAAAAAGCCCGCGGAGCGTTAACAGCCCTTTTACCGCAGAACTCCAAATCTAGGCCTATGTGTGTAATTAATAGTATTAACAATATTAATAACAACAAGTGGGTGGTGAAAGTCCAGAGTACAAATGTACAAGATTCAAAGGACATAATTCTATACACATGATGTTATATGACTAGTGATAAAACTAGTGCTAAAAACATATAATGAAAAGCCCATCCTATAAACCTTTACAAAATAAATGCATAGTTACAGAAATGCTGCAGAATCTATGACCTCATTCAGACCTGTAGGGAATAAACTATTGAATTTAAATATCCAATAGGTTTCCCTTTGTCTCAATTTTGAGAACCTATCATACAAATTACTTTGGGGGATCCCTTCTAATGGTGTGATTTTAAAGGAACATTTACCAGAAATATATTTATCACAAATATGTCTGGAAACACTATGTTTAGGTGATTTTGATTTGATGTTCCTCAAATGTTCACTCCATCGAGTTCTGACCTTCCTACAGGTTCTACCTATGTACTGGATCCCACATTTGCAGGACAGTCACATGACAGTCGACTTTTTATTGGGAACATTTCCCCTGTGTTATCGGATATTATGGTACTGCATCCATGTGTTACGTGTTTACACATGTGACATCGTTTCTTCCCACATCTGAAAACTCCTATCTTGTTGAAGTTATAACTATTTTGGGCCCTATCTCCCAATCTAGTAGTATTGACAGATTTCCTTTTGGACATCACCACCTTACTAGGGGCTAGTTTCTGTTTATAAGTAGGTGCTCTTTTAAAGACTAGTTTAGGTTGGGATGGGAGAGTTTTTTTTTAAAACGGGGTCTTTCAGAAGAATAGGCCAATGTTTTTTAAGTACTCTGTTGATAATTTTGTGATTAGAATTATACTGTGTCACAAATAGAGGTTGATTATTTAGGAAACTCTCCTTATCTCTATTTTTAGACGATACAGATGATAATAGCTGATCTCTATTTAGATCCTTAGCTCTCTCATAGCCTCTTGTGATCAGTTCGGAAGGATATCCTTTTTCTGAAAATCTATGTTTAAGGATAAGTGATTGCTGGTTGTATTGCTCTATTGAGCTGCAGTTCCTGCGCAGTCTGCAGAACTGACTAAATGGGATATTGGTTTTCCATTTTGTTAAGTGGTTGCTAGAGAAATGTAAGAAATTGTTACAATCTACTTTTTTGAAAAAAGTAGAAGTAGATATACTATCTTTTTGGTCCCAAGAAAGGAGCACATCCAGAAACTCTATACTGTTCTTTTGTAAGTTGTGGGTGAACCCTATGCCCATATCATTATTATTTAGATGTGAAACGAAGCCAAGAGCTTCTGACTCTCATTTTCAACACCATTCTGTTTGCACACCACATCTCCCTACTAACATTCTCCAAACCATATTTTTTTAATCCAACATTCCACCCTTACATAAAACTATGGAACAACAAAACATACCGGTTTCTTTCTATCAATCTCAAATAAACCATATCGTCTTAAAACATTTCCACAAGCATACTTTACCATACAACCAGCCATGCTATCCTTACCACTCAGAACCACACACCTACTAACATATTTCACAGCCAAAAATCTCTCCACATTTGGAAAACCCTTACCACCAACATTCTTACTCTTAACAACAACATCTCTTTTCAAACGCTCCATACCAGAACTCCAGAAAAAAGAAAACAACACTCTCAAAATTCTCCGAAAAATCCTCTCAGGTGGCGGAAAAACTAACGCCAAATATAATATAATAGGGATCAAAACCGATTTAATAACTAATATTTTTCCTTCCAAAAATAAAGTCCTTAAAGACCAAAACTGAAGTTTTCTACTCACTTTATCAAAAACATTCTCCCAACTTTCCAAGTCTTTCAAATCCACATCAAATTTCACACCCAACACCTCAATTGCACCTTCAGTCACAGGCCATCCACAGGAATCAATCTCCCTATCATTTTTTTTTATACAGCTCACTGTAAAACTCATGAACTTCACGCAAAACACCATCCGTACCATTAACTTCACACTCAACCTTATCAAAAACACTAAGAAAACCAGTCTTTCCTTCAAAAGCTTTCTTAAAAAAATATTTACTAAAAGACTCATCCTTTTCCATTTTCTCTAATCTTGCCATAAAAACAATTTTCTTTCCTTTTTCATGCATACACTTTCTAATTATCTTTCTTGCTTCAGCAATTTCCTCATGCACATCAATACCACAATTTCTCAATTCATACAAATACAACAACCTCAGATACCATTTATCATACAACTCCCTTTCCATTCTAGCTTTCTCACAGCCTTTCTTAATAAAAAACCTCTTTATTTCCACCTTCAACCATTCCCACCACATAAGCACATTACTAAAATCACATTTTCTTTCACACCACCTTTCATACATCCAAACAAACTGACGCTTAAACTTCTCATCTTCTAACAAATACACATTCAGTTTCCAAACACCCTTACCATACTTGATCTTCAAATCACAATTCACCTTACACATCAAAAGGGCATGATCCGTAAAGGGCATCCGCTTTAAAGAAAAATCATCAACACATAAAAATTTAGATAAAAAACAAAAATCAATTCGAGATTTTATCCCACCACTATCACTAAAGAAAGTAAAACCCTCCCTTGAAAAAGAAACAGACCCGAAGGCATCCTTCAAACCGAAAGATTTAAGCAAATCAAGTAAAAACTTCCCTGAGCTATCCACCCAACAATCACTCCCACCCTCTCTGTCCCCATTCTTAATAATACAATTAAAATCCCCAACCAAAAAAGTTGTCTCTCGACCTGGCAGAAAAATCTTTAAAGTTTCAAAATTAAGCAAACGTTCTACCCTATTTGGAGAAGCATATACATTAAACAAACGAAAAACAGTCCCACAAAAACTAAAACTAACCAAAAGTACCCAACCTGGGACAATATGAACTACATTAAGGATAGAAAAACTAAACCCCTTAAACAAAACTCCCCCCCCCCATTCCTATCAGAAGAACAAGACCATACTTTAGGACCATATTCCCAGTCAGCACATTTAGGATGTTCAGAGAGACCACATTCCTGCAAACAAAAAATATTAGCAGAACATACAGATAATAATTTAAAAATTGCAGCTCTCCTTGCTATAGTTGTCATACACCTGACATTAAGGGAAGAAATGGTCAGAAACATCACAAAAATAAATTAAAGAAAAGCAAAAAAAGAAATAACATCAGGACTTCTTCTTTCCTTTCTTTTTCTTAGGACTCAAAGGAGATCCTTTAAATCTGCCTCTGTGACGTTCCGACCTCCTAGGCTCCCCCTTGCCAGCCTCATAACTAGTAACTTCAGCAAGTTGGTTCACATCTCTTTTATCTAGATAACCAACAGAAGAGGCATCAGAAAAGTCACCTATACACTGGCTTGAGTCAGAAGGAACGTCTTTAGTAGAGACAGAAGGAAACTCTGAAATTAAAGAGTCAGCATCACTTGTAGTATCTGGATCTGCACCCTTAACTACTGGAAGATCCAAATCAGGACTCTCCCATCCATCAGAATCCGCATCTTTTTTTCGCTTGGAGGCAGATTTTTTCCCTTCAGTGTCCATATCCTCCTCAGAACTAGAGGACACAACAGCAGACCAATCAATGTTCTCCCCTTCACCAAGAACAGCATCAGGAGCAGGATCACAAGATGACTCAGTGAAGGAAAAAATATCTGTCCCAGGAACAGCAACAGTATCATCCACAGAAATGGGCAACAGGGCTTCAAGAACATCTGAAGCAGCTATCACATTAGATGTAGCAAGATCCACCTCCTGAAGATGAGATTGGGCTTCCTCCACCTTCCTAGCCACAGGAACCACCACAGGAGCATCAGACAACTCTCCGACAGGGACCCCAACTGCAGATTTCTTACACAAAAGGTAATATAGAGTTCAATGCCTCATTAGAGACCTCCTCCTCATTCACAGATGGCTCAAATGCAACTGAAGATGTTTTTTGCAACATCAGCATAGGAAGGCTTCACTCTATCAAGCCCCTGCAACATCATCAACGGACACGTCCTGCACAGATGACTTGAAGAACCACACAGGTCACAGGTCCGGCATTTACTACAGTGGGCAACAAGATGATCCTCCTCACCGCAATTTCGACATCTGGCACCTGGGCAATTTTCAGCAATGTGACCAAACAGGTTGCAACTACGGCAAAAAAGAGGCATGTCATCATAGTATAATAAACCTCTATTTCCACCAATGGCGAAAGTCTGTGGAGGGTGTTTCTTTCCACCAATACCTAATTCATCTGGCACAAACCGCACCCAGAACCTGCGCTTTCCATTGAAAGTCCCAAACTGATTCTTCAGCTTGCTACCTCCTTGAACATCATCAAGGGTTGTGCATATGTACTGTCACCGGGATTCTTCTCTCCCTCTGCACACAGGCAACAAATTTCATGCCAACCAACTCTGGAGCAGCAGCCATATCAATAGTCCTACAAGGAGAAAAGAAATGACGATGGCACTACTAGAATTGTTGCCCTAATAATTATAATCAATCCCAAACGGTAGGGGGTACCATAATCAATAACTTGAGGGCGGGTGCTGTACATATATAGAGAGAAATATACGGAACAAATTCAGTACAGGACTGAACAAGCAATGTACATGAATAGCACTCAACAATTGGATAAGCATATGTCAATATTCGATACAGGATAGAAAGGATCCATGCAAGAACATACTGTCTGCATAGAGGCGTTTAAAACTTAACTTTTATTTCGCAATAAAAACAAATGGAAATGATACACACAATTAAAAACACTGTAACAGAAGGGGCCCCTCAAGGTGAGAGGATAAAGGTACTGCTCCAGGTAGCAGTGGGGCAATAATGTGTGGGTACCCGGTACAATATAGGTAAATAATAATATAGGTCTCCTCCAACAGCCACAGAGCAAATGGACAAACTGACTGGGGAAGGGATACAAATATCTACCCAGACGTGGGATTAGAGTAGTGTGGTTGAATCTAAGATAGAAAAAGATTAACCAAAAGCTCCGAAGTGGAATAGGGGTACCAAGCAAAGGCTAAAACCATCCTATTAATCCAATTAGAGTTTACAAATATATGAGGTAAATAGTATCACTATCACTGATAGTCAGTAGTATGGCCTAAAGTGAGTCAAATGGCATATGTTATAAGGTGTGAATCTATATATTTATAAACGTGATGGAGACGGTAAAAATTAAGTATTAAACAATATTACCTGCCCACTGCGGGTATGTATCTACTGGCAATATTCAAATCACACAGTGCCTAGCTACTGGGACAAAATATATATCCTAGTAGTTGATATTACAGATCTCCAGCCATCTAAGTATGATCCTATTGATTGGATTGCACATCAGGTGGGTATAATAGTAGAGTACAATGACTGCACCCAAAAGTAGGTGGATTTAATATTCTTGAAATCAATATTAATGGTACCACATAGATTGGGTTAGCATGTATTAATATATAAACCCTGGATAGAGGAGGTACAGTAAGGATAAGACCAATCCCTTACACAAGTACCTAAAGTAAAGATATAACTTATAGCTATTAGCTATGCCTGTAACCACTAAAAGGTAGTTGTATTGTTCTGTAGGTACAATATCCAGGACAACTAAATAGGTATACTGTAGTTTTGGACAACACACGACCCACTCCCAATTGGTTTAGGGGGATAATTAGTAGTCAAGATTTTTCATATAGTAGAGATTTACCCGTAGCAATTAGCTGTACATGAGACTACTGAGATGTAATGGTATATCACTGTGGGTGTTACACCATAGAAAGCTGAGTAGGTATATTATTAATATTTATATGCAAGTTTTTGCTGTAGTGAATAGGTGATTTAAGGAACAATACATTTTATTTCTACTAAACAACAATCAGGTGTATTTGGTGTGACTGTATTTATTAGAAAGCACAAATCCCTCTCCCAATTGGTTTTGGGGGGATCATTAATATTCAGGAGATCCAACTGAATTTGCGCGTGTGCAATTAGAATTCTGTCTAGTATAAACCTTAAATTAAATATCTGTATCTATATAGAGAGAGGAATGCAGTGTCAAATAAATCCATTTAACAGTCTGCCACAGTTGTCATGTGACTTTAGAAATAAGTATAATTAGACACCGTCTAGCTCTCCCCACTCTAAAGTGATACCACTGAGTATCTTCATGTATATTTCTCTAAATTGTCTAAGATTGTATAGTTCAAAGATTGTAATTAATTTCATTAGACAATAGATAGTGTGAGAGCGTAAAGGTTAAACCATATAGTTAACAAATAAAGTGTCTAAAGGTACTCCTAAAGGAGTATGGGTTGGGAGGTTTGTAACCAAATAAGATTAAAAATAATAATATTACCTATTATACCGTCCTGTCAAAGACAGGAAACATTACATAATATCAAGTACCAAAGATACCGGAGCAGAACTAAGAAATACTAGAGGGACTACCAAATAGTGAAAAGTCAAAATAAGTTTACGGAACTAAAGGTAGACCCACGAGGGCCGTTACAGCAGTTTAAAACACACAACCGGAGAGGGACCTAAGCGTCCCAACTCCCCCTAACATGTTTCGCAAAAACATAATTTATGCTTACCTGATAAATTCCTTTCTTCTGTAGTGTGATCAGTCCACGGGTCATCATTACTTCTGGGATATTACTCCTCCCCAACAGGAAGTGCAAGAGGATTCACCCAGCAGAGCTGCATATAGCTCCTCCCCTCTACGTCACTCCCAGTCATTCGACCAAGGACCAACGAGAAAGGAAAAGCCAAGGGTGAAGTGGTGACTGGAGTATAAATTAAAAAATATTTACCTGCCTTAAAAACAGGGCGGGCCGTGGACTGATCACACTACAGAAGAAAGGAATTTATCAGGTAAGCATAAATTATGTTTTCTTCTGTTAAGTGTGATCAGTCCACGGGTCATCATTACTTCTGGGATACCAATACCAAAGCAAAAGTACACGGATGACGGGAGGGATAGGCAGGCTCTTTATACAGAAGGAACCACTGCCTGAAGAACCTTTCTCCCAAAAATAGCCTCCGATGAAGCAAAAGTGTCAAATTTGTAAAATTTGGAAAAAGTATGAAGCGAAGACCAAGTTGCAGCCTTGCAAATCTGTTCAACAGAGGCCTCATTCTTGAAGGCCCAAGTGGAAGCCACAGCTCTAGTAGAATGAGCTGTAATTCTTTCAGGAGGCTGCTGTCCAGCAGTCTCATAAGCTAAACGAATTATGCTACGAAGCCAAAAAGAAAGAGAGGTAGCGGAAGCTTTTTGACCTCTCCTCTGCCCAGAGTAAATGACAAACAGAGAAGACGTTTGTCGAAATTCCTTAGTTGCCTGTAAGTAAAATTTTAGAGCACGGACTACATCCAGGTTGTGCAGTAGACGTTCCTTCTTTGAAGAAGGATTTGGGCATAAAGAAGGAACAACAATCTCTTGATTGATATTCCTGTTAGTAACTACCTTAGGTAAGAACCCAGGTTTAGTACGCAGGACTACCTTATCCGAATGAAAAATCAAATAAGGAGAATCACAATGTAAGGCTGATAATTCAGAGACTCTTCGAGCCGAGGAAATAGCCATTAAAAATAGAACTTTCCAAGATAACAACTTTATATCAATGGAATGAAGGGGTTCAAACGGAACGCCCTGTAAAACATTAAGAACAAGGTTTAAACTCCATGGTGGAGCAACAGTTTTAAACACAGGCTTAATTCTGGCCAAAGCCTGACAAAAAGCCTGGACGTCAGGAACTTCTGACAGACGTTTGTGTAACAGAATGGACAGAGCTGAGATCTGTCCCTTTAATGAACTAGCAGATAAACCCTTTTCTAAACCTTCTTGTAGAAAAGACAATATCCTAGGAATCCTAACCTTACTCCAAGAGTAACCTTTGGATTCACACCAATATAGGTATTTACGCCATATCTTATGGTAAATCTTTCTGGTAACAGGTTTCCTAGCCTGTATTAAGGTATCAATAACTGACTCAGAAAATCCACGTCTTGATAAAATCAAGCGTTCAATTTCCAAGCAGTCAGCTTCAGAGAAGTTAGATTTTGATGTTTGAAGGGACCCTGTATCAGAAGGTCCTGTTTCAGAGGTAGAGACCAAGGTGGACAGGATGACATGTCCACCAGGTCTGCATACCAAGTCCTGCGTGGCCACGCAGGTGCTATTAGAATCACTGATGCTCTCTCTTGTTTGATTCTGGCAATCAATCGAGGAAGCAACGGGAAGGGTGGAAACACGTAAGCCATCCTGAAGTCCCAAGGTGCTGTCAGAGCATCTATCAGGACTGCTCCTGGATCCCTGGATCTGGACCCGTAACGAGGAAGCTTGGCGTTCTGTCGAGACGCCATGAGATCTATCTCTGGTTTGCCCCAACGTCGAAGTATTTGGGCAAAGACCTCCGGATGAAGTTCCCACTCCCCCGGATGAAAAGTCTGACGACTTAAGAAATCCGCCTCCCAGTTCTCCACTCCCGGGATGTGGATTGCTGACAGGTGGCAAGAGTGAGACTCTGCCCAGCAAATTATCTTTGATACTTCCATCATAGCTAGGGAGCTTCTTGTCCCTCCCTGATGGTTGATGTAAGCTACAGTCGTGATGTTGTCCGACTGAAACCTGATGAACCCCCGAGTTGTCAACTGGGGCCAAGCCAGGAGGGCATTGAGAACTGCTCTCAATTCCAGAATGTTTATTGGCAGGAGACTCTCCTCCTGACTCCATTGTCCCTGAGCCTTCAGAGAATTCCAGACGGCACCCCAACCTAGAAGGCTGGCGTCTGTTGTTACAATTGTCCAGTCTGGTCTGCTGAATGGCATCCCCCTGGACAGATGTGGTCGAGAAAGCCACCATAGAAGAGAATTTCTGGTCTCTTGATCCAGATTCAGAGAAGGGGATAAGTCTGAGTAATCCCCATTCCACTGACTTAGCATGCACAGTTGCAGTGGTCTGAGGTGTAAGCGTGCAAAGGGTACTATGTCCATTGCCGCTACCATTAAGCCGATTACCTCCATGCATTGAGCCACTGACGGGTGTTGAATGGAATGAAGGGTGCGGCAAGCACTTTGAAGTCTTGTTAGCCTGTCCTCTGTCAGGTAAATCTTCATTTCTACAGAATCTATAAGAGTCCCCAGGAAGGGAACTCTTGTGAGTGGAACGAGTGAACTTTTCTTTTCGTTCACCTTCCATCCATGTGACCTTAGAAATGCCAGCACTAACTCTGTATGAGACTTGGCAGTTTGAAAGCTTGAAGCTTGTATCAGAATGTCGTCTAGGTATGGAGCTACCGAGATTCCCCGCGGTCTTAGTACCGCCAGAAGAGCACCCAGAACCTTTGTGAAGATTCTTGGAGCTGTAGCCAATCCGAATGGAAGAGCCACAAACTGGTAATGCCTGTCTAGGAAGGCAAACCTTAGGTACCGATAATGATCTTTGTGAATCGGTATGTGAAGGTAAGCATCTTTTAAATCTACAGTGGTCATGTATTGACCCTCTTGGATCATAGGTAAAATTGTCCGAATAGTCTCCATCTTGAACGATGGAACTCTTAGGAATTTGTTTAGGATCTTTAAGTCCAGGATTGGTCTGAAAGTTCCCTCTTTTTTGGGAGCCACAAACAGATTTGAGTAAAACCCCTGTCCCTGTTCCGATCGTGGAACTGGATGGATTACTCCCATTAACAAGAGCTCTTGTACGCAGCGTAGAAACGCCTCTTTCTTTGTCTGGATTGTTGACAATCTTGACAGATGAAATCTCTCTCTTGGAGGAGAGTATTTGAAGTCCAGAAGGTATCCCTGAGATATTATCTCTAGCGCCCAGGGATCCTGAACATCTCTTGCCCAAGCCTGGGCGAAGAGAGAAAGTCTGCCCCCCACTAGATCCGATCCCGGATCGGGGGCCCTCAATTCATGCTGTTTTAGGGGCAGCAGCAGGTTTCCTAGTCTGCTTGCCCTTGTTCCAGGACTGGTTAGGTTTCCAGCCTTGTCTGTAGCGAGCAACAGCTCCTTCCTGTTTTGGTGCAGAGGAAGTTGATGCTGCTCCTGCTTTGAAATTACGAAAGGAACGAAAATTAGACTGTCTAGTCTTGGCTTTGGCTTTGTCCTGAGGCAGGGCATGGCCTTTACCTCCTGTAATGTCAGCGATAATCTCTTTCAACCCGGGCCCGAATAAGGTCTGCCCTTTGAAAGGTATATTAAGCAATTTAGACTTAGAAGTAACATCAGCTGACCAGGATTTTAGCCACAGCGCCCTGCGTGCCTGAATGGCGAATCCTGAATTCTTCGCCGTAAGTTTAGTAAGATGTACTACGGCCTCCGAAATGAATGAATTAGCTAGTTTAAGGACTCTAAGCCTGTCCGTAATGTCGTCCAGAGTAGCTGAACCAATGTTCTCTTCCAGAGACTCAATCCAGAATGCCGCTGCAGCCGTGATCGGCGCAATGCATGCAAGGGGTTGCAATATAAAACCTTGTTGAACAAACATTTTCTTAAGGTAACCCTCTAACTTTTTATCCATTGGATCTGAAAAAGCACAGCTATCCTCCACCGGGATAGTGGTACGCTTAGCTAAGGTAGAAACTGCTCCCTCCACCTTAGGGACCGTTTGCCATAAGTCCCTTGTGGTGGCGTCTATTGGAAACATTTTTCTAAATATCGGAGGGGGTGAGAACGGCACACCGGGTCTATCCCACTCCTTAGTAACAATTTCAGTAAGTCTCTTAGGTATAGGAAAAACCTCAGTACTCGTCGGTACCGCAAAATATTTATCCAACCTACACATTTTCTCTGGTATTGCAACTGTGTTACAATCATTCAGAGCCGCTAACACCTCCCCTAGTAATACACAGAGGTTTTCCAGTTTAAATTTAAAATTTGAAATATCTGAATCCAGTCTGTTTGGATCAGAACCGTCACCCACAGAATGAAGTTCTCCGTCCTCATGTTCTGCCACCTGTGACGCAGTGTCTGACATGGCCCTAATATTATCAGCGCACTCTGTTCTCACCCCAGAGTGATCACGCTTACCTCTTAGTTCTGGTAATTTAGCCAAAACCTCAGTCATAACAGTAGCCATATCCTGTAATGTGATTTGTAATGGCCGCCCAGATGTACTCGGCGCTACAATATCACGCACCTCCCTCTGAGCGGGAGATGTAGGTACTGACACGTGAGGCAAGTTAGTCGGCATAACTCTCCCCTCGTTGTTTGGTGAAATTTGTTCAATTTGTACAGATTGACTTTTATTTAAAGTAGCATCAATACAGTTAGTACATAAATTTCTATTGGGCTCCACTTTGGCATTGCAACAAATGACACAGGTATCATCCTCTGAATCAGACATGTTTAACACACTAGCAAATAAACTTGCAACTTGGAAATACAATTCAATTAGAATAATATTAAAATGTACTGTGCCTTTAAGAAGCACAGAAGATCTATGACAGTTGAAAATTAATAAATTGAAACAGTTATAGCCTCAATCCTTGTAAACAACACAACTTTAGCAAAGGTTTAATCCCATTAGCAAAGATAACAAATTCTGAAAGCAGGAAACAAATGACAGAATAAACGTTTTTTATCTCAGTCAAACTATAATTCTCACAGCTCTGCTGAGAGAAATTACCTCCCTCAAAATAAGTTTTGAAGACCCCTGAGCTCTGTAGAGATGAACCGGATCATGCAGGGAATACAATGAGTTGCTGACTGAAATATTTGATGCATAGTAAAAGCGCCAAAAAACGGCCCCTCCCCCTCACACACAGCAGTGAGGGAGAACAGAAACTGTCAGAAAAACAGATTAAGCAACTGCCAAGTGGAAAAATAGTGCCCAAACATTTATTCACACAGTACCTCAGCAAATGAAAACGATTTTACATTCCAGCAAAAACGTTAAACATAATCTCTAGTTATTAAACAGCTTTATGTATTTCTTACAGTGTAATTCTAGTGAAGTACCATTCCCCAGAATACTGAAGTGTAAAGTATACATACATGACATTATATCGGTATGGCAGGATTTTCTCATCAATTCCATTGTCAGAAAATAAAAACTGCTACATACCTCTATGCAGATTCATCTGCCCGCTGTCCCCTGATCTGAAGTTTACCTCACTCCTCAGATGGCCGAGAACAGCAATATGATCTTAACTACTCCGGCTAAAATCATAGCAAAACTCTGGTAGATTCTTCTTCAAACTCTGCCAGAGAGGTAATAACACACTCCGGTGCTATTTTAAAATAACAAACTTTTGATTGAAGATATAAAACTAAGTATAATCACCATAGTCCTCTCACACATCCTATCTAGTCGTTGGGTGCAAGAGAATGACTGGGAGTGACGTAGAGGGGAGGAGCTATATGCAGCTCTGCTGGGTGAATCCTCTTGCACTTCCTGTTGGGGAGGAGTAATATCCCAGAAGTAATGATGACCCGTGGACTGATCACACTTAACAGAAGAAAGAGCTTTATCAAAGGTGGGGCGGCCGGCTCTATTGCAGACATTTATAGGCTGAAATGTTCGTTACGTCATGGTACTCCCTCAGCAGTGATAGGAGAAGTGTATAGTGCTTGCTCATTGGTTCTGCTGGGGGGCGCGGCTGACCAATCAAATGGTCAGTTTAGAGACGTGTAAGGACGTTTTCATGGTAACCGTGTTAAACAACAACACTGCAGAGAAGCACAGATTGATAATCGGGTAAATCCCTGGATATAACATCCAAGCCAGTCGAATGTACCCTCAATATAGCAAAAAAGAGGATTTGCACTCACAGTTGGACCGGTCAATTCCCTGCTCTCACACCGATCTAAGGATGGAATATTCATAGGTAAATAACCGATTTATCGTAAGACATATTATGAAAACCGGCCAGTCGTTACAAGTCATAGATACACATATGATGTGTGCTCTTATAAAAATAACAATAACAGAGGTGATTCAAATAAGTAACTAAGTCAAAGGTTATCTTAGGGTAATCCTCCGTTCACATCCATAATAGAAATACCCATCTTCATACATAAGGGGAAGGGGAGGAAGGGAGAATGAAAATGGGAAATACTGCATTTATATCAAACATATTTATATTTTTATTTTAATAGTATGCACCTCAGAGCCGGATGGCAATATAAACTTGAAGGGATTCCTAAGGAGGTGATAGTGAGTGGCGGCGGTTTGCCTTTGTGGAGTAAAAAATGTGATCATGTGAAATAAAACACCCTATAAGAAGCTAATAATTACTAAGGTAACAGGTGTGTGGACAAATGTGAACATCACAGTGCTGTGGTGCGTGATAGGGGGGCTTTTATGGCCCCGGAATATTAGAGACATATAATACAAATTTTAATTAAAAAAATATACAAGGGTAATAGTCAGATATAGTGAAATGTACACACAAATAACGGAACAAATATAAGTTCCGCATGGTGATAATGTGTAAATAGAATGTATTTTTTGCATAATCCCAATAGGGTGTGAAAATAACCAAAAAATGGATAAGAGTGAAAATAGTTTATATTAAGAATCACCATCTTAGGTTACAGATTGTAATTACACCACAATGACTGTGCTTTAAAAAAACATGAGAATAAACATGAAAATACTAATGAAAATAATTTGTATTAAGATGAAAAAATTGACCTCTGTTGGAGGAGGGAAGACCAGGGGTAAATAGATATGGAGTTTGCAGGTACGGAGAGGGGTGGCCAAGGCAGTCAACCCCTTTAAATTGAAATCACCTCAAGTTTATGTCACAAAATGGTACTGGATTTATTCCTAAGGAATTTTTATATTATAAGAAACATGCATAGTTATTCTGTTCGTTAAGTCCCTTAGGGTCAACACAGTCAAGCAAATAGA
The DNA here is from genome assembly GCF_027579735.1 of Bombina bombina. Lineage (NCBI taxonomy): Eukaryota > Metazoa > Chordata > Amphibia > Anura > Bombinatoridae > Bombina > Bombina bombina. Next base: position 477,837,831 of record NC_069501.1, read on the forward strand.
TCCACCTACCATATCAATAGTCCGTTGATAGCAGGTCTGTAAATAATGCTCATCGGTGAAAGCCACATCAAAAATCCCTCTTAAAGGGAATGACTGAACACAATGCAAACTTGCTCTTGGCATCTTCAAAACACCCTCAAAAACCACCTGCTGGACATGAGCCAAACCAATCTTCTCTCGAAAGTCCTCAGAAATCAACACCCGAAGTGTATGGGGAACATTTGGCACATTGGTAGCCATATTTGCCCTATTGCCTCTTTAGGCTGGATTTCAGAGCGCCCCCCCAAAAGCAGCATGTGGCTGAAGTCCAGGGACGATGCCACAAGGCCAAGGGGACGGCCCTACTTCCCAGTTGCTCTACGTCTAAGGAGTAGCCACCCCCCCAATAGCAGCAGGAGCCCAAACCCCAAAGGGAAAGGACCCCAGGCCGAAGGAGCAGGTCTCCAGGCAGCAAATCTTTCAACCAAGACCAAGCACAGAAAACTGCACTTGATCCAAGCCAAAGGCCCGAGAAGCAACCTCAGCTGTTCATTTCGGCCTATAGTGGGCCTCGTAAGTGAGTTGTAGTCATATCCCTCTAGGCACACTGAACAACGGGTCCACTTCTGGATTCCCGCATCACACTTAGGGAGATGTCCCTAAGTGTCATAATTTGCATAAATAAAAAAAGAGAAGCGCTCAACCTGGGAATGAACAATAGCATAATAGCTTGTTCTATGGCTAGTTACCACCCAAGAAGCAGCCTCTTTTTGCTCAACATGTGCCTTTCACAGAGAAGAACTTTCCTGAAGCATATCAGTCTGATCCTGACTTCACAGTACAGTCCAGCCCCGAAATACCAGGCAATCCCTCTCTGAACAAGAGAAACAGCAAAACCCCAGACGTATGTTTCAGCCTATTGTGCGCCTCGTCAGTGAGGTGCAGCCATATCCCTCTAGGCACACTGAGTAACGGGTCCACGTCTGGATTCCCGCATCACACTTAGGGAGACTTCCCTAAGAGTCATAATTTGCATAAATAAAAAGAGAGAAGCGCTCAACCTGGGAACGAACAATAGCATAATAGCTTGTTCTATGGCTAGTTACCACCCAAGAAGCAGCCTCTTTTTGCTCAACATGTGCCTTTCACAGAGAAGAACTTTCCTGAAGCATATCAGTCTGATCCTGACTTCACAGTACAGTCCAGCCCCGAAATACCAGGCAATCCCTCTCTGAACGAGAGAAACAGCAAAACCCCAGACGTACGTTTCTGCCTATTGTGGGCCTCGTCAGTGTGGTGCAGCCATATCCCTCTAGGCACACTGAGCAATGGGTCCACGTCTGGATTCCCGCATCACACTTAGGGAGACTTCCCTAAATGTCATAATTTGCATAAATAAAAAGAGAGAAGCGCTCAACCTGGGCACAAACAGTAGCATAATAGCTTGTTCTATGGCTAGTTACCACCCAAGAAGCAGCCTCTTTTTGCTCAACATGTGCCTTTCACAGAGAAGAACTTTCCTGAAGCATATCAGTCTGATCCGGACTTCACAGTACAGTCCAGCCCCGAAATACCAGGCAATCCCTCTCTAAATGAGAGGAACAGCAAACCACCTCTCTTTTGCTCTCTCTCGCTCCACCTCTCTTTTGCTCTCTCTCTCCCCCCCTATTGTGGGCTTCGTCAGTGAGGTGCAGCCATATCCCTCTAGGCACACTGAGCAATGGGTCCATGTCTGGATTCCTGCATCACACTTAGGGAGACTGCTTCTAGGGTGGTAACTAGCCATAGAACAACCTATTATGCTATTGTTCGTTCCCAGGTTGAGTCTTTTAATTTATGCAAATTATGACACTTAGGGAAGCCTCCCTAAGTGTGATGCGGGAATCCAGACGTGGAACCGTTGCTCAGTGTGCCTATAGGGATATGGCTGCACCTCACTGATGAGGCCCACAATAGGCCAAAACGTATGTCTGGGGTTTCGCCGTTTCTCTCGTTCAGAGAGGGATTGCCTGGTATTTCGGTGCTGGACTGTACTGTGAAGTCAGGATCAGACTGATATGCTACAGGACAGTTGTTCTCTGTGAAAGGCACATATTGAGCAAAAAGAGGCTGCTTCTAGGGTAGTAACTAGCCATAGAACAAGTTATTATGCTATTGGTCATTCGCAGGTTGAGCAATTCTCTTTCTTTATTTATGCAAATTATGACACTTAGGGAAGTCTCCCTAAGTGTGATGCGGGAATCCAGACGTGGACACATTGCTCAGTGTGCCTAGAGGGATATGGCTGCACCACACTGACGAGGCCCATAATAGGCCGAAACGTACGTCTGGGGTTTTGCTGAATCTCTCGTTCAGAGAGGGATTGCTTGGTATTTCGGTGCTGGACTGTACTGTGAAGTCAGGATCAGACTGATATGCTACAGGAAACTTCTTCTCTGTGAAAGGCACATATTGAGCAAAAAGATTGTTCGTTCACAGGTTGAGTGCTTCTCTCTTTTAATTTATGTTTATTGCACAATACTCATCAGATAAATGTCTGTTTGCAATATCATTAAGAAATATTTTCCTATCCTTTTAGGAGATATCCACCTAAAATCTATAGTAGAAAAAGGCTTTAAATGTGTTTACTCGAAAAATCTTACACTTGGCAACATTTTAGCCCCTACTAAAACCAGAAATGCAGAATCATGGTTGTAAGTGAATGGGATCTACAAATGCGGTAACCACAGATGTAAAGCCTGTGATTACATCATCGAGGGCAAAGAGTTTTATTCATGTGACACTTCACATATTTTTCAAACCAAAGGGTGCATTAATTGTTCCACGTCTTATGTTGTGTACTTCATATACAGCTAGATTATGAGTCTTGCGTTAGCCTTAAAAAGCAGCGTTGAGGGGTCCCAACGCTGCTTTTTAATGTCCGCTGGTATTACGAGTCAGGCAGGTACAGGTGTACCGCTCACTTTTTTTCTGCGATTTTAGCTTACCGCAAATCCCCTTACGTCAATTGCGTATCCTCTCTTTTTAATGGGATTTGCCTAACGCCGGCATTACGATTGCCTGAATAAGTGAGCGGTAGACCCTCTCCTGGCAAGACTCCTACCGCATATAAAAGTCAGTAGTTAAGAGTTTTATGGGCTAACGCCGTAACATAAAACTCTTAACTTAAGTGCTAAAAAGTACACTAACACCCACAAACTACCTATACCCATAAACTACCCTCCCCACATCGCAAACACTTAACTAAAATGTTTAACCCCTAATCTGCCGACCCGACATCGCCGCCACTTTAATAAATGTATTAACCCCTAAACCGCCGCACTCCCACCTCGCAAACACTAGTTAAATTTTATTAACCCCTAATCTGCCATCCCTAACATCGCCGACACCTACCTACATTTATTAACCCCTTATCTGCCGACCCCAACGTCGCCGCTACTATATTAAATGTATTAACCCCTAAATTTAAATCTAACCCTAACCCTAAACCCCCTAACTTAAATATAATTGAAATTAAACGAAATTAAATTACTACAAATAAATAAATTAATCCTATTTAAAACTAAATACTTACCTATAAAATAAACCCTAAGATAGCTACAATATAATTAATAGTTACATTGTAGCTAGCTTAGGATTTATATTGATTTTACAGGCAACTTTGTATTTATTTTAACTAGGTAAAATAGTTATTAAATAGTTATTAACTATTTAATAGCTACCTAGTTAAAATAAGTACAAATTTACCTGTAAAATTAATCCTAACCTAAATTACAATTACACCTAACACTATACTATAATTAAACTAATTACCTAAACTACCTACAATTAATTCCAATTAAGTTAAATAAACTAAGTTACGAAAAACAAACAAATACTAAATTACAGAAAATAAAAAAAGAATTACAAGAATTTTAAACTAATTACACCTAATCTAATCCCCCTAATAAAATAAAAAAGCCCCCCAAAATAATAAAATTCCCTACCCTATACTAAATTACAAATAGTCCTTAAAAGGGCCTTTTGCGGGGCATTGCCCCGAAGTAATCAGCTCTTTCACCTGTAAAAAAAATTACAATACTCCCCCCCAACATTAAAACCCATCACCCACACACCCAACCCTACTCTAAAACCCACCCAATCCCCCCTTAAAAAAACCTAACACTACCCCCTTGAAGATCACCCTACCTTGAGACATCTTCACCCAGTCGGGAACAAGTGGTCCTCCTGAGGGTCCGAAGTCTTCATCCTATCCGGCCAGAAGAGGACCTCCAGACCGGCAGAAGGCTTCATCCAGGCGGCATCTTCTATCTTCATCCTTCCGGAACGGAGCGGGTCCATCTTCAAGACATCCGACGTGGAGCATCCTCTTCATCCGACGGCCGACGACTGAATGACTGGTCCTTTAAGTGACGTCATCCAAGATGTCATACCAGCGCTGCTTACGGTAGCGGTGAGCTGGCAAAACGTGCTCGTGCACGATTTCCCCATAGGAATCAATGGGGCAGAGCCGGCTGAAAAAAAACCTAACACCTGCAAAAAATCAGCGTAAAGCTCCTAACGCAGCCCCATTGATTCCTATGGGGAAATAAAAGTAATGTCTACACCTAACACCCTAACATGAACCCCGAGTCTAAACACCCCTAATCTTACAGTTATTAACCCCTAATCTGCCGCCCCCGACATTGCCGACACCTGCATTTTATTATTAACCCCTAATCTGCCACTCTGGACAACGCCGCCACCTACATTATACTTATTAACCTTTAATCTGCTGCCCCCAACAATGCGGACACCTACATTATATTTATTAACCCCTAATCTGCCGCCCCCTATGTCGCTGCCACCTACCTACACTTATTAACCCCTAATCTGCTTCCCCCAACGTCGCCACCACTATATTAAAGTTATTAACCCCTAAACCTAAGTCTAACCCTAACATCCCCCTAACTTACATATAATTTAATTAAATCTAAATAAAATAACTATCATTAACTAAATTATTCCTATTTAAAAGTAAATACTTACCTATAAAATAAACCCTAAGCTAGCTACAATATAACTAATAGTTGCATTGTAGCTAGCTTAGGGTTTATTTTTATTTTATAGGCAACTTTGTATTTATTTTAACTAGGTACAATAGTTATTAAATAGTTATTAACTATTTAATAGCTACCTAGTTAAAATAAATTCAAATTTACCTGTAAAATAAATCCTAACCTAAGTTACAATTACACCTAATACTACACTATAATTAAATTAATTACCTAAACTAAATACAATTAAAAAAAATTATCTAAAGTACGAAACCCCCCCACTAAATTACAGAAAAAAATAAAATAATTACAATTTTTTAAAACTAATTACACCTAATCTAATCCCCCTAATAAAATAAAAAAGCCCCCCAAAATTATAAAAAGCCCTCCCCTATACTAAATTACAAATAGCCCTTAAAAGGGCCTTTTGCGGGGCATTGCCCCAAAGTAATCAGCTCTTTTACCTGTAAAAAAAAGTACAATACCCCCCCAACATTAAAACCCACCACCCACACACCCAACCCTACTCTAAAACCCACCTAATACCCCTTAATAAAACCTAACATTAACCCCTTAAGGTCACCCTACCTTGAGAAGTCTTCACCCAGCCGGGCCAAAGTCCTTCCCGAAGCCGGCCGAAGTGGTCCTCCAGACGGGCAGAAGTCTTCATCCAAGCCGGCCAGAAGAGGTCCTCCAGACAGGCAGGAGTCTTCATCCAGGTGGCATCTTCTATCTTCATCCATCCGGCGTGGAGCGGCTCCATCTTCAAGACATCCGACGCGGAGCATCCTCTTCCAATGAAGTCCAACTGAAGAATGAAGGTTCCTTTAAATGATGTCATCCAAGATGGCGTCCCTTGAATTCCGATTGGCTGATAGAATTCTATCAGCCAATCGGAATTAAGGTAGTAAAATCCTATTGGCTGATGCAATGAGCCAATAGGATTGAAGTTCAATCCTATTGGCTGATCCAATCAGCCAATAGGATTGAGCTCACATTCTATTGGCTGATAAACTTAGTGTTTGCGATGTGGGAGGGCGGCGGTTTAGGGGTTAATATATTATTTATAGTGGCGGCGATGTCCGGTTCGGCAGATTAGGGGTTAAAAATTTTATTTAGTGTTTGCGATGTGGGGGGGGGGGGGGGGGGTCGGTTTAGGGATTAATAGGTAGTTTATGGGTGTTAGTGTACTTTTTAGCACTTTAGTTAAAGGGACACTGAACCCAAAATTTTTCTTTTGTGATTCAGATAGAGCATGCAATTTTAAGCAACTTTCTAATTTACTCCTATTATCATTTTTTTTCATTCTCTTGCTATCTTTATTTGAAAAAGAAGGCATCTAAGCTTTTTTCTTGGTTCAGGACTCTGGACATCACTTTGTTATTGGTGGATGAATTTATCCACCAATCAGCAAGGACAACCCAGGTTGTTCACCAAAAATGGGCCGGCATCTAAACTTACATTCTTGCATTTCAAATAAAGATACCAAGAGAATAAATAAAATTTGATAATAGGAGTAAGTTAGAAAGTTGCTTAAAATGTCATGCTCTATCTAAATCACAAAAGAAAATCTTTGGGTTCAGTGTCCCTTTAAGAGTTTTATGTTACGGCGTTTGCCCATAAAACTCTTAACTACTGACTTTTAAATGCGGTATCAGTCTTGACAGGAGAGGCTGTACCGCTCACTTTTTGGCAGACTCGTAATACAATGCAAGTCCCATAGAAAATATAGGATACGCAATTGATGTAAGTGGATTTGCCGTATTTTCGAGTCTGACCAAAAAAGTGAGCGGTACACCTGTCATTTCAAGACTCGTAATACCAGCGAGCATTAAAAAGCAGCGTTAGGACCTCTTAACGCTGCTTTTTAACCCTAACGCACAACTCATAATCTAGACGATAGTTTTTTACATTTTCGTGCTTTTGTCTGTGCATTTGTTTAGGATATATACATATTTTCTATTATATTAAACTGCAAAGAAATGATACTTTGCATAAGTGCACTGAGTTTAGCACGATAAATGTAACTTGATTGTGGACATATATCCGTATACATTATTGTGCAGGTTTATACCATAGTTTAGTCCAGTCCATGTGAATACATGTAGTCAACATTTAATCATGTATTGTGATTTAGTTAAATTTCTTTCATCAATTCCACTTGTATTAACCTACAGTCGTGTAAACTTTATATTATGTTCCTACATTATGTTTTGATGTTTTTTTATACATCATGCATAACACCATTCATGCTCTTTTGAATAATGTTGTGTTGATTCAGCATATCACTGGTTAATAGGGGTGTGCTTAATACCAGCCAATGACCGACATAGATCAATCCTTTTTAAACGGCACTCACCTGTGCCTTTCCAGGTTTATGAGTATGGCTAAAGCCGAAACGCGTAAAACCTTTCTACTTTTTGTGTGCTACATGTCGTTATTTTAACTAATCAGTAATAAAGCCGTTTTTACTTATATTGGATATTTGTGATACTTTTTCTTTTTCTACATAGGTCTTAACTTCACATCAGAAACAAGTGCCATCAAAATACACTGACTAACGCTAACAATTTCATACATTGAAAGCTGTCATTTAAACAAACGGGTTGATAATATACCCAAGAGTCAATTCATGCCCATAAAGAAAAATTGTAGCCAAAAAGAGGACTATGAGGAACAAGTGTCACTCCTAAAAAAAAATGTTTCATTGATAGAGGCTATAATGAAGATAACTTAGATATGGTTCTAAAAGTAGTAGGAGAAATAAATAGGAACCATTTATTAAAAAGGAAAGAAGCAACTATAGGAAGTGTAGGTACCAATGAGGAATAATTAAGTATATAGTTTATTACAAAATACAATGTACAACAAAAATGTTTTAAATCGGTATTAAATAGACATTGGCATCTCATTAGAAAGGACCATATTCTTGGACACCACGTAAAAACTAAACCAGAAATCATTTTTAGAAAAGCTAGTAACCTAAAAAATGTCTTGGCTCCTAGTGAATTTAAAAATAGAAAAGCTTATATTGATCAAAATTTACATGTAGGCAGGATAAAAGTTTCTTTCTTTTGCTATAGCTGTGTGTCTTGTAAATACAGGTATACCTCACTTTACAGCGCTTCACTTTACAGCACTTCGCTAAAACAGCGCTTTGTGGAGCTGAAGTTCAACCTCCAAGGATTTTCAAACAGTATTGTACTCATTGTGAGATTGCGAGAAAAGTGACTGGGACCATTTTGTTATGCGCAGTTCACTCTGTCAGACATCCAAACCTGCAAAACTCATTTCAGGGAGGTCGCTTCACCCGCCACTGTGCCGCCCCCCCCCAATTATATATTAGACACCTTAAAACCCTAAATAAGATAGAGACTTATCATTAAAGTAGCTTCCCACTAAATTCACATTAAAAAAGTAGCTTTATTGCACAAGCACATACAACAAACCTATTTTTCAGTGATCGTACGCTTGTTGAATGCATAAATATTTTAGAATATGAAGTTTAATTATGTGCAGTAAATAAGGTAGTATTTGTGTTTTTATTTTATTATAATCAGTGGGGGCTTTTTGGTAACTGATGCATGCTTTAAGGCAGGGGTGTCCAAACTTTGCTCTCCAGAGGTTTTGGAACTACATTTCCGATGATGCTCAGCCAGCATTTTATCTAGCTGAGCATCATGGGAAATGTAGTTCCAAAACCTCTGGAGAGCAAAGTTTGGACACCCCTGCTTTAAGGGTTCTATAACGTCCCAGCAACTAAAGGCATTCCTTAAAGAAACACTTTTCCGGATTTGGGCCACATTGGATCATGGTACTTCGAGTTTCAGGGAGATTGCATTCCATTTGCTGATATCAGGGAGTCGCTATTACAATCAGGGAGACTTGGGATGTCTGCTCTGTTTACAGCATTACAGTGCAATCTGACTGGCACATTTTACTACAGTAATGGTCACTATTTTACAAGTACAGTATTTATTGACTACTAATTGAATACTGTGTTAAACTAAATTTAGCACTATTGCACCCCTAATATATGTTAGTTCAAACATGTTTTTAAACACACTGGCAAGTGAAAACTTTACAAAAAAAAGCACTGTCCCCTCCACAAGCAGGGATTATGTCTTTAAAATAGTGGATATAATACGTTGCACGGATAAAATTATTGTATATCTCATACAAGCAATATTTAGGACAAACCCAAAGGACCCTGAAGGACAGAATAAGGGAATACCTTTGTAACATAAAAAATGGTTTTGAAGGGCATCTTCTGTCCAAACATTTTAAAGAAGCACACAATGGAAAAGCAAAGGGTTTAAAATGTTGGGGGCTAAAAAAAGGTATATAAAGACCCCAAAGGAGGAGACTTTAAAAAAAAAAAAATCCTATACAATGAAGCTGAACAAATATTCAACTTTGGTTCTTTAAAGAGACATAATACTCATATGCTAAATCACTTGAAACTGATACAGTATAACTGTAAAAAGCTGACAGGAAAATATCACCTGAGCATCTCTATGTAAAAAAGGATGATATTTTACCTCACAATCTCCTCAGCTCATCAGAGTAAGTTCTGTATAAAAAGTTATACTCAGCTGCTCCCAGCTGCAGGTAAAAAAAATAATAAAAAAAATGAAGAAATGAACAGCAGCCAATCAGCATCAGCAGTGCTGAGGTCATGAACTCTTTTACTGTGATCTCATGAGATTTGACTTAACTCTCATGAGATTTCATTGTAAACACTGAATAGGGAAATAACATGAGAGTGCACAAGGCTCATCCCTTCGGCTGTCCTGGGACAGACATACTAATATGCTGCTTAGAAATCTTTTACAATGGGATGTGGCTACTGAGGATCTTTTGAGGTAAAATATCTTTCTTTTTTACATAGAGATGTTCATGTGATATTTTTTAGTCAGCTTTTTACAGCTATACTGCGTCACTTTCAAGTGTTTAAACATTTGGGTATTATGGCCCTTTAATGCCAGAGGGTCTTAATGCAAAGCTTGATTTGAATCATTTTATACATATTTAAAATCCCTTACTTTTACAATCCCCATATTGATAATACACTGAAGGCTATATTAAATTGGATAATAATATACATTTTTTATTCTTGAATATCTTTAGGACTCTTCCTTATACAGTATAATGGTATTGCAATATGAGAAATATCTAATGAGATAACTGTTTTAAGTTAAATTAATTTATTTTAGATTTAAATTAATTTCTTTTAGATTTCCTATCCGGACTTTGTATAGATTTAATATTTTTAAATATATTTAACATATATATCTTTTAACATATTTCTTGATATATGAATTTTACTGCTATCCCTGTAATATGAATTAAGGTTCCTTAGATATTTGAGCCATAGATAAAATTGTTACTTTCATATCCTTTACTATTATCATTTTAACATCATTCAAATACCATTGTTCGTCTTCTATATGAATTGCATAGAGTCAATTGTAACATAAATAGATATATGTCACAGATGATACACAATATTTAGACTTAGCCTTGTATAATGATTCAATTGGATGATGGACATTTTTTAGAATAGGATGTAGATCTCTTTAAATAAATAGGACTGCATGATTTTGGCTGATGGCTGATTTTGAAATAACCCGGAACGCTATATACAGGCAAAACAGGCAGGAAACAAGCATCTTGATAAATGCCTTGAACGGCTAAAACGCGTAGATGTGTATTATCTCTTGAATCACTGCTTGAGACTTCTTTCTTTGGACACAGAGCACTCTGTATATCCTATCTGGAAGCTGGACTTTCTAAGAAATAATTTTAAAATTACCATGATTGACACAGCTCATAGCAGAACGACTATTGGAGAACACTGATCACGTGACCATCACTAACCAAGAGAGGAGCATAATCCCCCAGATGACAGCACGCTTTGGGTAACAAACGTACCATACAGCGTGGGGAAACTACCACTGTCTGATCTATTTACTTATCAAACTGAACATTTATGGAGCTGTTAGCTGCATAGTAGCGATGGCAGGTAACTTTATACTGAAGATCTTTGAACATTTACCAGCGTTCCATGTGAAATTTCCAGACTTTGCCTCATTTGCCTTATCTGGGACTTTGTCTTCAGCTCTATAAGAGTTTTTTGCCAATCACTTAGTGCTTAATATATTTTTTTACACACCTTTTTTTAGCTTCATTAGCCACCGGTGGTTATTTTTTCCATATGTATTTTTTTGTATCAACTGTATTATTAAATTGTAACTATTTTTAATAATTTTTTATTTTGTCAGCAACTTAGTATTTATTTGGTATTCATGGTATTTAATATCAACTTGTAGATCCCACAATATTCTGCTTCTGAGCACAGGGACTTGTCTTTTCTTTTTGTCTCCTGCTTGACATATTGCACTTATACATTTTATTTATCAAGCTCCTTCAGGCTTGCCAGAAACAGAAGTTATGAAGCAGCGGTCTAAAGACCGCTGCTCCATAACCTGTCCGCCTGCTCTGAGGCGGCGGACAGAAATCAACCCGATCGGGTTGATTGACACCCACTGCTAGCGGCCGATTGGCCGCGAATCTACAGGGGGCGGCATTGCATCAGCAGTTCGCAAGAACTGCTGGTGCAATGATAAATGCCGAGAGCGTATGCTGTCGGCATTTATCGATGTGCAGCAGACATGATCTGCTATATCAAATCATGTCCGCTCCCACAATCATAAATATGCCCCTTAGAGTAATCTTTGCACTTTTCTGCATTTCCATTCCTAACAGGAACTAAAAAGCTCACAATTTCAGAATGGAATTACAGGAAAAGGGGACAAAATATATAATAAAAGTGTATTGCAGAGTTACTTTTTTAATATATATATATAATTTATCATTTTATATTGCCATCTCAAAGTGTTTAATGTCCCATTAAAAAGCTCCTTACAGGTGGCGAAAACAATCACCCTGACATTCGCTCATTGGGGTGATTGACATTCCTTGCCCTAGCACAATTGGTTGCGCCAGAGCAGGTGGTGGCATTGCACAAGAATCCTCTTGTGCAATGTTACATTTCACAGTAAGATGCTGCATTGCAAGTGGCGATTGCAGGTGCACAGATTCACTACTTGCGAACCTGTTTGCCTGCAGGGATAGTTAAACTACCCTTATTGGCTGATAGGTACAAATATTTACTTTATATATCACTAGGCGATAAGCCTGCTCAGAGGGCAGTCTATGTTTAAAAAAATACAAACACCCTAGCCAATACTACAAAAAATAAAAAATGTAAAATTACAGAACAAAATAAACAAAGCTATCCAAAATAAAAACTTTAAACCTAAACTAATACCCCAATAAAAAAATCCCCCCCCAAAATATAAACACCCCCTAATCTAATACTAAACTACCAATAGCCCTTAAAAAGACTTCTGTAGAGCATTGCCCTAAGTTAAACAGCTCTTTTACCTAAAAAAATTACCAATTACCCCCTAACAGTAAAACCTCCACTCAACCAACCCCCCCAAAATAAAAAAACTAAGTCTAAAAAAACCTAAGCTACCCATTGCCCCTAAAGGGGCATTTGTATAGGCATTGCCCCTAAAAGGGCATTCAGCTCTTTTACTGCACTTAAAAGCGCAATCAGCTCTTTTACAGCCCAAAAAACCCTAATCTAAAAAAAAGCCACCCCAAAAAATAAAAAAACACCATCCCCAAATAGGTACTCACCGTTCCTGAAGTCTGGAGGTGAAGGTCTTCTTCCAGGTGGCTCCATCAGCTTCTATCTTCATCCAGAGCTAAGGCGGCGCGGATCGGTTTTCCCCAATGCGCGGATCTGGAGCGGCGGTCCTCAGCGGCAGTGGTCCTCAGCGACGTGGAGGCTATCTTCATCCGATCTCCGTCATACACTAAAAATTGAATGGAAGGTACCGCATTTAAATTGGGGTACCTTGCATTCCTATTGGCTGAAATTTTGAAATCAGCCAATAGGATTAGAGCTACTGAAATCCTTTTGGCTGTTCAAATCAGCCAATAAGATTTCAGTAGCTCTCATCCTATTGGCTGATTTCAAAATTTCAGCCAATAGGAATGCAAGGTACCCCAATAAAAATGTGGTACCTTGTATTCAATCTTCAGTGTGCAGCAGACAATCGCATGAAGAGGAGCCTCCACGCCACTAAGGACCGCCACTGAGGATCCTCGTATCGAGGAAGCCAGCTCCATACTTCCGCTCCGCCCCGCCTTCGCTCCGGATGAAGATAGAAGTTAATGGAGCCGCCTGGAAGAAGACCTTCTCCGCCGGACTTCAGGAGTGGTGTGTACCTATTTGGAGCTTAGACTTAGGCTTTTTTTTTTTTTAGTGTTAGTTGTTTTGATTTTGGGGTGTTTAGTGGGTGGGGTTTTTTTACTGTTAGGGGAGACTTAGTATTTTTTACATGTAAAAGAGCTGTTTAACTTTTAAGGGCTATTGGTAGTTTAGTTTAGATTAGGGGGTGTTTTTATTTTGGGGGGGCTTTTTATTTTCATAGGGAATAGGTTTAATTTTTTTTATTTTTGATAATTTTATTTTTTTCTGTAATTTTAGAAATTTTTATTCTTAGTAATTTTAGATTAATGTTTTGTAATTTAATGTTAGGTTTTATTTTTAAATTAATGTTAGGCCCTTTGCCCCAGAGCTCCGCTCTTTTGGGGATTGGTAGCCTCTAGGGAGAACAAGAGGTGGGGGAATTGCTAGATGGGAGCTCCTTTGGGAACTGGGGGTTTTGGACTGAGGCATCTGGGGGCCAAGAGCTTTCAAATGTCACCATGGAAGTGCTGCCACTCCCCTGGGATCACCCCAAAACCACCACCTCTGGGTCCTGGTACTCTGTGGGACTGTGGCTGCTATGGCAGGCACCAGCCTGTCTGGAGGGGCGGAAATGGGGGGAGATTTGGGAGTAAGGTAAGACCCTTTGTTTGTGTATAAAAGGAATGTGTGTTTCCTAATAAAATCAGTTCTTGTTTCACCTGAATGCTAGTCTGTCTAGTTATTTGGGTGAGGATTGCTATAATCACTTTCTCTGCTACAAAGCGGCTTGTTCCAGATTTCAGGTATCGGAAGGAACCCTCTAGCAGAGCTACCTAGTCGGGGTCGCCACCTTTTCTGCTACATAGCGACTTGTTGTCAGTGAGAGGAAGGACCCTCTGACAGAGCTACCTAGTCGGGGTAGCTGGAGTCTTCCACAGAGTGGGACCCTGAATACTGGTGCAGTCTAGGTATCAGGGTGGGCTACTGGCTGTAATCACTAGAGAGCTGCAGTCAGCAGGGAGGAAGCAGGACACTTTTGGCAGAGCTACCCAGTCGGGGTATCCGGGGTATCCGTCACATTGGTGGCAGCGGATGGCTCCCCCACAGAAGGCTTTGGCTATGGCGGCCCTGGATTACTATTTAAAAAAATGACAGAGGACCCACACTTTGGGAGCGAGACAGACCAGAGCCTGGAGGAAATCTGCGGGCACCGAGAGGAACTGCTGGATCTCTTTGATGAATCCTGGCTACTAGACGATCTGGCTTTTATAAGTGACCAGGAAGAGGCACTGGAAAAGGAATAAAAGAGGCTGCTAGACCTCGTTCAGCAGCATGCCACGAATACTGCCTGGAGCTGTAGCGCAGCAGTCTGGGATTCATGGAGGTTGGCCTCAGAGGAGTGGCAACACAGAATAAGTGACCAAGAGCTGCTAGATCCCGATCAGCAGTCTGGCCCTGAGCTTATGGTCCTGGACAAGGGAGCCACCCCAGCAGAAGTGCTGGCAACAGGGCAGAGAGCTGCTGGCCTCTTCCCAGCACCTGCAGCAGCTCCGGGAAGCCAGGGAGAGGAGACAGTTGGTCTCTCTCCCCAGTGGCAGAGCCAGGTACAAGGAGAGGAGACAGTCGGTCTATCTCCCCAGCGGCAGAGCCAAGTGCTGGGAGAGGTGGCAGTCAGTTTCTCTCCCCAGCGGCAGAGCTGTCCCCTCGGGAGCAGAGGTAGTAGTCATCCTTCCTCCCCTTACACAGAACCCCTTCCTGGGAGAGGAGACAGTCAGTCTCTCTCCCCAGTGGCAGAGCCAGGTACAGGGAGAGGAGACAGTCGGTCTCTCTCCCCAGTGGTAGAACCAAGTACAGGGAGAGGTGGCAGTCGGTTTCTCTCCCAAGCAGCAAAGCTGTCCCCCGGGAGTGGAGGTAGTCATCCTCCCTCCCCTTCCATGGAACACTTTCCTGGGAGAGGAGACAGTCGGTCTCTCTACCCAGCGGCAGAGCCAGGTACAGGGAGAGGAGACACTCGGTCTCTTTCCTCAGCGGCAGAGCCAAGTACAGGGAGAGGCGGCAGTCAGTTTCTCTCCCCAGCGGCAGAGCCATCCCTCAGGGACTTTATCTGCCGGCAACTCTGGATGGAGGCTCTTCAACAAGAGCAGGGCTATCGGGTAACAACCCTCCCCACTGATGAGGAAATATACTTGCTCCAGTGGGACTTACGAGTGCCTCTCCTGGGAGAGCAGCCCAGGGAGAAATGACTATCTAGTCATCCTCCCTCCTGTTCCACAGAACCCCTTCCAGGGAAAGGAGACAGTCGGTCTCTCTCCCCAGTGGCAGAGCTAGGTACAGGAAGAGGCAGCAGTCGGTTTCTCTCCCCAGGTGGCTCCAGCGGCCCTTTGCCCCAGAGCTCTGCTCTTTTGGGGATTGGTAGCCACTAGGGAGGACAAGAGGTGGGGAAATCGCTAGAGAAGAGCTCCTTTGGGAACTGGTGGTTTTGGACATCCCAAACCCCCTATCTTTACCGGGCTGTAACTTCGGTTTCAAATGACACAATGGAAGTGCTGTCACTCCCAAAACCACCACAACAGTAAAACCCACCACCCACACAACCAACCCCCCAAATAAAATTCTATCTTAAAAACCTAAGCTACACATTGCCCTTAAAAGGGCATTCAGCTTTTTAACATTGCCCAAACCCTAAGCTAAAAATAAAACGCACCCAATAAACCCTTAATAAAACCTAACACTAACCCCCGAAGATCCATTTACAGTTTTGGAAGACCTGAAATCCATCCTCATCCAGCCGGCAAAGTCCTCATCCAAGCAGGAAGAAGTCCTCAATTAAGCCGGGAGAAGTCTTCATCCAAACGGCAAGAAGTCATCATCCAGGCGGGCAGAAGTTTTCATCCTTCCGGCGCAGAGCGGGTCCATCTTCAAGACATTCGGCGCGGAGCATCCTGTTCATACAGTCCCAGCCGTACACTGAAGGTTCCCTTTCAGGGACGTCATCCAAGATGGGGTACCTTGAATTTCCGATTGGCTGATACAATTCTATCAGCCAATAGGAATTAAAGGGTAAAAAATCCTATTGGCTGATGCAATCAGCCAATAGGATTGAGCTTCAATCCTGTTGGCTGACCCAATCAGCCAATGGGATTGAGCTCACATTCTATTGGCTGTTCTAATCAGTAGTAGTTAATTTATTTAATTCATTTATTGATAGTGTAGTGTTAGGTGTATTTGTAACTTAGGTTAGGATTTATTTTACAGGTAATTTTGTAATTATTTTAACTAGGTAGCTATTAAATAGTTAATAACTATTTAATAGCTATTGTACCTAGTTAAATTAAATACAAAGTTGCCTGTAAAATAAATATAAATCCTAAAATAGCTACAATGTAACTATTAGTTATATTGTAGCTATACTAGGGTTTATTTTATAGGTAAGTATTTAGTTTTAAATAGGATTAATTTATTTAATGATAGTAATTTTAGTTTGTTTTATTTAAATTATATTTACTTAGGGGGGTGTAAGGGTTAGGGTTAGACTTAGGTTTAGAGGTTAATAACTTTATTATAGTAGCGGCGATGTTGGGGGCGGGAGATTAGAGGTTAATAATTGTAGGTAGGTGGCGGCAATGTTAGGGAGGGCAGATTAGGGGTTAATAAAATTTATTATAGTGTTTGCGAGGCGGGAGTACGGCGGTTTAGGGATTAATACATTTTTTATAGTGGCGTCAATGTCCGGTCGGCAGATTAGGGGTTAATAAGTGTAGGTAGGTGGTGGCGACATTTGGGGGGGCAGATTAGGGGTTAATAAATATAATGTAGGTGTTGGCGATGTTAGGGACAGCAGATTAGGGGTTCATAGCTATAATGTAGGTGGCGGCGGTGTCCGGTCGGCAGATTAGGGGTTAAATAATTTTATTATAGGGTTTGCGATGTGGGGGGCCCTCGGTTTAGGGGTTTGTAGGTAGTTTATGGGTGTTAGTGTAATTTGTAGCACTGTAGTTAAGAGCTTTATGTTCCGGCGTTAGCCCATAAAACTCTTAACTACTGACTTTTTTATACGGTAGGAGTCTTGGAGGTAGAGGCTGTACCGCTCACTTCTTCCAAGACTCGTAATACCGGCGTTAGGCAAATCCCATAGAAAAGATAGGATACGCAATTGACGTAAGGGGGTTTGCGGTAGCCAAAAGTCGCGGAAGAAAAGTGAGCGGTACACCTGTACCTGCCATACTCGTAATACCAGCGGGCATTAAAAAGCAGCGTTAGGACCCCTTAACCCTGCTTTTTAAGGCTAACGCAAAACTCGTAATCTCGGTGTATGTTCTTTAATCCCTAACATTTCTATTCTCCCAGCATAATAAAAAATGCATATTACCCTTGAGTAGCAACATCTCTTGATGTTCTCCCCCCAGTGCCATAGAGTTTCCTCTTGAGGAATCAAATAGTTATTTTTGAATGTTTTAAATGCTTTTTCATTTGTTTGCAATGTGTTAATATCTTTTTGTTCACTCAGATTGCCTCCTGCTCTCATTGTGTCAGAGATTCCACTCCTTCTTAATCTACCTTTCCCTGATTTCCCTGCTGGAGAGAGACTGGAACATCGCCCCAACTTGAGATCTAAGAGTCCCCAAATCTGCTCACACTCACCACTACATCTCAGTAATGACACGTAACACAATTAATTTCCTCTCCCAGAACACGAAAAGCCTAAACTCCCCTATGAAAAGGTTGATAGCTTTAAAATGTTTTGAAGGTCATAAAAATTCCATAATATTTGTGCAAGAAACCCATTTTTAAAAAATCATTAGAGCCTAAGATTTTTTTTAACTCAGCTTCCAAAAAAAAAAGAATGGGGTGGGGATCTTGATACACAAATACATAAAGTTCCAAATAATGAACAAAGTAGAAGATAATGAAGGCAGAATCATAATACTAATAGGTCAACTCTCCCAGCGTCCGGTTACCCTGATAAATGTTTATGCCCCTACCACTAAAAGAGTATCCTTCTTTAAGAAATTGATATCCTTGGTGGCTGAACATAGAAAAGGTTCTCTAATCATTGGAGGGGTCTTCAACATTATACTAGACCCAAAATTGGATTCCACATCTGCCAAAATGAGCGGGTCTTCCAGACCACCAAATTTTGTCTATGATTTTATTAAACGAGTGAGTATGGTCAATTTTTGGAGGATCCAACACCCTACTCAACGTAACTATTCATTTTATTCCAATCCTTAGGCTCAATACACCCGCATCGATTATTTCTTAGTAGATCAAATTAGCATGAGTCAAGTAAAGGATTTTGACATAAGCTCCATGACTTGGTCAGACCACTCACTCATCACCCTTGCTATGGATTGGTTGGAAGGCCCCCCAATAGTGATGTCGCGAATTGTTCGCCGGCGAATAGTTTCCGGCGAACATAGCATGTTCACTGTGGTGGGCGAACATATGCGATGTTCGATCCACCCCCTATTCATCATCATTGATTAATACTTTGACCCTGTACCTCACAGTCAGCAGGCACAATCCAGCCAATCAGCAGCAGACCCTCCCTCCCAGACCCTCCTACCTCCTGGACAGCATCCATTTTAGATTCATTCGGAAGCTGCATTGTTAGTGAGAGGAGGGACAGTGTAGCTGCTGCTGATTTAGTAGGGAAATCTATAGCTAGGCTAGTGTATTCAGTGTCCACTACAGTCCTGAAGGACTCATCAGATCTCTGCTGTAAGGACAGCACCCCAAAAAGCCCTTTTTAGGGCTGCTTTTCTTTTTTTTCCTGTGTAATATAATTGCAGTTGCCTGCCTGCCAGCGTGTGTGTCAGGCTCACAGCGTATACTGTGCCCACTTGCCCAGTGCCACCACTCATATCTGGTGTAACAGTAGTGTAGATTTAAAAAAAAAACCACTTTTTTGACTGTGTTAAATAATAGCAGTCAGTTTCCTTCACACGTGTGCGTTTCAGTGCCTGCCAGGGCACAGTGTCACCCCAGTGCAACTCATATCTGGTGTAACAGTAGTGTAGATTTAAAAAAAACAACACTTTTTTGACTGTGTTAAATAATAGCAGTCAGTTTCCTTCACACGTGTGCGTTTAAGTGCCTGCCTGCCATGGCACAGTGTCACCCCAGTGCAACTCATATGTGGTGTAACAGTAGTGTAGATTTAAAAAAAAAAACACTTTTTTGACTGTGGTAAATAATAGCAGTCAGTTTCCTTCACACGTGTGCGTTTCAGTGCCTGTCTGCCAGGGCACAGTGTCACCCCAGTGCAACTCATATCTGGTGTAAGAGTAGTGTAGATTTTAAAAAAAAAACTTTTTTGACTGTGTTAAATAATAGCAGTCAGTTTCCTTCACACATGTGCGTTTAAGTGCCTGCCTGCCAGGGCACAGTGTCACCCCAGTGCAACTCATATCAGGTGTAACAGTAGTGTAGACTTAAAAAAACAACACTTTTTTGACTGTGTTAAATAATAGCAGTCAGTTTCCTTCACACGTGTGCGTTTAAGTGCCTGGCTGCCAGGGCAGTGTCACCCCACTTCAACTCATATCTGGTGTAACAGTAGTGTAGATTTAAAAAAAAAAAAAACACTTTTTTGACTGTGTTAAATAATAGCAGTCAGTTTCCTTCACACGTGTGCGTTTCAGTGCCTGCCTGCCAGGGCACAGTGTCACCCCAGTGCAACTCATATCTGGTGTAACAGTAGTGTACATTTAAAAAAAACAACACTTTTTTGATTGTGTTAAATAATAGCAGTCAGTTTCCTTCACACGTGTGCGTTTAAGTGACTGCCTGCCAGGGCTCAGTGTAACCCCAGTGCAACTCATATGTGGTGTAACAGTAGTGTAGATTTAAAAAAAAACAACACTTTTTTGACTGTGTTAAATAATAGCAATCAGTTTCCTTCACACATGTGCGTTTAAGTGCCTGCCTGCCAGGGCACAGTGTCACCCCAGTGCAACTCATATCTGGTGTAACAGTAGTGTAGATTTAAAAAAAAACAAAAAAACACTTTTTTGACTGTGTTAAATATTAGCAGTCAGTTTCCTTCACACGTGTCCGTTTCAGGGCCTGCCTGCCAGGGCACAGTGTCACCCCAGTGCAACTCATATCTGGTGTAACAGTAGTGTAGATTTAAAAAAAACAACACTTTTTTGACTGTGTTAAATAATAGCAGTCAGTTTCCTTCACACGTGTGTGTTTCAGTGCCTGCCTGCCAGGGCACAGTGTCACCCCAGTGCAACTCATATCTGGTGTAACAGTAGTGTAGATTTAAAAAAAACAACACTTTTTTGACTGTTTTAAATAATAGCAGTCAGTTTCCTTCACACGTGTGCGTTTAAGTGCCTGCCGTCACCCCAGTGCAACTCATATCTGGTGTAAGAGTAGTGTAGATTTAAAAAAAAAACCCCACTTTTTTGACTTTGTTAAATAATAGCAGTCAGTTTCCTTCACACGTGTGCGTTTAAGAGCCTGCCTGCCAGGGCACAGTGTCACCCCAGTGCAACTCATATCTGGTGTAACAGTAGTGTAGATTTAAAAAAAACAACAACACTTTTTTGACTGTGTTAAATAATAGCAGTCAGTTTCCTTCACACGTGTGCGTTTAAGTGCCTGGCTGCCAGGGCACAGTGTCACCCCAGTTCAACTCATATCTGGTGTAACAGTAGTGTAGATTTAAAAAAAAAAACACACTTTTTTGACTGTGTTAAATAATAGCAGTCAGTTTCCTTCACACGCGTGCGTTTCAGTGCCTGCCAGGGCAAAGTGTCACCCCAGTGCTACTCATATCTGGTGTAACAGTAGTGTAGATTTTAAAAAAACAACACTTTTTTGACTGTGTTAAATAATAGCAGTCAATTTCCTTCACACATTTGCGTTTAAGTGCCTGCCTGCCAGGGCACAGTGTCACCCCAGTGCAACTCATATCTGGTGTAACAGTAGTGTAGATTTAAAAAAAAAAAAAACTTTTTTGACTGTGTTAAATGATAGCAGTCAGTTTCCTTCACACTTGTGCGTTTCAGGGCCTGCCTGCCAGGGCACAGTGTCACCCCAGTGCAACTCATATCTGGTGTAACAGTAGTGTAGATTTATTAAAAAAAACACTTTTTTGACTGTGTTAAATAATAGCAGTCAGTTTCCTTCACACGTGTGCGTTTAAGAGCCTGCCTGCCAGGGCACAGTGTCACCCCAGTGCAACTCATATCTGGTGTAACAGTAGTGTAGATTTAAAAAAAACAACAACACTTTTTTGACTGTGTTAAATAATAGCAGTCAGTTTCCTTCACACGTGTGCGTTTAAGTGCCTGGCTGCCAGGGCACAGTGTCACCCCAGTTCAACTCATATCTGGTGTAACAGTAGTGTAGATTTAAAAAAAAAAACACACTTTTTTGACTGTGTTAAATAATAGCAGTCAGTTTCCTTCACACGCGTGCGTTTCAGTGCCTGCCAGGGCAAAGTGTCACCCCAGTGCTACTCATATCTGGTGTAACAGTAGTGTAGATTTTAAAAAAACAACACTTTTTTGACTGTGTTAAATAATAGCAGTCAATTTCCTTCACACATTTGCGTTTAAGTGCCTGCCTGCCAGGGCACAGTGTCACCCCAGTGCAACTCATATCTGGTGTAACAGTAGTGTAGATTTAAAAAAAAAAAAAACTTTTTTGACTGTGTTAAATGATAGCAGTCAGTTTCCTTCACACTTGTGCGTTTCAGGGCCTGCCTGCCAGGGCACAGTGTCACCCCAGTGCAACTCATATCTGGTGTAACAGTAGTGTAGATTTATTAAAAAAAACACTTTTTTGACTGTGTTAAATAATAGCAGTCAGTTTCCTTCACACGTGTGCATTTCAGTGCCTGCCTGCCAGGGCACAGTGTCACCCCAGTGCAACTCATATGTGGTGTAACAGTAGTGTAGATTTAAAAACAAACAAACACTTTTTTGACTGTGTTAAATAATAGCAGTCAGTTTCCTTCACACGTGTGCGTTTAAGTGCCTGCCTGCCAGGGCACAGTGTCACCCCAGTGCAACTCATATCTGGTGTAACAGTAGTGTAGATTTAAAAAAAACAACACTTTTTTTGACTGTGTTAAATAATAGCAGTCAGTTTCCTTCACATATGTGCGTTTAAGTGCCTGCCTTCAAGGGCACAGTGTCACCCCAGTGCAACTCATATCTGGTGTAACAGTAGTGTAGATTTAAAAAAACAACACTTTTTTGACTGTGTTAAATAATAGCAGTCAGTTTCCTTCACACGTGTGAGCTTAAGTGCCTGCCTGCCAGGGCACAGTGTCACCCCAGTGCAACTCATATCTGGTGCAACAGTTGTGTAGAAAACAACACTTTTTTGACTGTGTTAAATAATAGCAGTCAGTTTCCTTCACACGTGTGCGTTTAAGTGCCTGGCTGCCAGGGCACAGTGTCACCCCAGTGCAACTCATATCTGGTGTAACAGTAGTGTAGATTTAAAAAAACAACACTTTTTTGACTGTGTTAAATAATAGCAGTCAGTTTCCTTCACACGTGTGCGTTTAAGTGCCTGGCTGCCAGGGCAGTGTCACCCCAGTGCAACTCATATCTGGTGTAACAGTAGCGTAGATTTAAAAAAAACAACACTTTTTTGACTGTGTTAAATAATAGCAGTCAGTTTCCTTCACACGTGTGCGTTTCAGTGCCTGCCTGCCAGGGCACAGTGTCACCCCAGTGCAACTCATATCTGGTATAACAGTAGTGTACATTTAAAAAAACCAACACTTTTTTGATTGTGTTAAATAATAGCAGTCAGTTTCCTTCACACGTGTGCGTTTCAGTGCCTGCCTGCCAGGGCAAAGTGTCACCCCAGTGCAACTCATATCTGGTGTAACAGTAGTGTACATTTAAAAAAAAACAACACTTTTTTGACTGTGTTAAATAATAGCAGTCAGTTTCCTTCACATGTGTGCGTTTAAGTGTCTGCCTGCCAGGGCTCAGTGTAACCCCAGTGCAACTCATATGTGGTGTAACAGTAGTGTAGATTTAAAAAAAACAACACTTTTTTGACTGTGTTAAATAATAGCAGTCAGTTTCCTTCACACATGTGCGTTTAACTGCCTGCCTGCCAGGGCACAGTGTCACCCCAGTCCAACTCATATGTGGTGTAACAGTAGTGTAGATTTAAAAAAACAAACTTTTTTGACTGTGTTAAATAATAGCAGTCAGTTTCCTTCACACGTGTGCGTTTAAGTGCCTGTCTGCCAGGGCACAGTGTCACCCCAGTGCAACTCATATCTGGTGTAACAGTAGTGTAGATTTATTAAAAAAAACACTTTTTTGACTGTGTTAAATAATAGCAGTCAGTTTCCTTCACATGTGTGCGTTTAAGTGCCTGCCTGCCAGGGCACAGTGTCACCCCAGTGCAACTCATATCTGGTGTAACAGTAGTGTAGATTTAAAAAAAAAAAAACTTTTTTGACTGTGTTAAATAATAGCAGTCAGTTTCCTTCACACGTGTGCGTTTAAGTGCCTGCCTGCCAGGGCACAGTGTCACCCCAGTGCAACTCATATCTGGTGTAACAGTAGTGTAGATTTTAAAAAAAAACAAACACTTTTTTGACTGTGTTAAATAATAGCAGTCAGTTTCCTTCACACATGTGCGTTTAAGTGCCTGCCTGCCAGGGCACAGTGTCACCCCAGTGCAACTCATATCTGGTGTAACAGTAGTGTAGATTTAAAAAAACAACACTTTTTTGACTGTGTTAAATAATAGCAGTCAGTTTCCTTCACATGTGTGCGTTTAAGTGCCTGCCTGCCAGGGCACAGTGTCACCCCAGTGCAACTCATATCTGGTGTAACAGTAGTGTAGATTTAAAAAAACAACACTTATTTGACTGTGTTAAATAATAGCAGTCAGTTTCCTTCACACGTGTGCGTTTAAGTGCCTGCCTGCCATGGCACAGTGTCACCCCAGTGCAACTCATATGTGGTGTAACAGTAGTGTAGATTTAAAAAAACAAACACTTTTTTGACTGTGTTAAATAATAGCAGTCAGTTTCCTTCACACGTGTGCGTTTAAGTGCCTGCCTGCCAGGGCACAGTGTCACCCCAGTGCAACTCATATCTGGTGTAAGAGTAGTGTAGATTTAAAAAAAAAAAAAACTTTTTTGACTGTGTTAAATAATAGCAGTCAGTTTCCTTCACACATGTGCGTTTAAGTACCTGCCTGCCAGGGCACAGTGTCACCCCAGTGCAACTCATATCTGGTGTAACAGTAGTGTAGATTTAAAAAAACAGCACTTTTTTGACTATGTTAAATAATAGCAGTCAGTTTCCTTCACACATGTGCGTTTAAGTGCCTGCCTGCCAGGGCACAGTGTCCCCCCAGTGCAACTCATATGTGGTGTAACAGTAGTGTAGATTTAAAAAAACAAACACTTTTTTGACTGTGTTAAATAATAGCAGTCAGTTTCCTTCACACGTGTGCGTTTAAGTGCCTGCCTGCCAGGGCACAGTGTCACCCCAGTGCAACTCATATCTGGTGTAAGAGTAGTGTAGATTTTAAAAAAAAAACTTTTTTGACTGTGTTAAATAATAGCAGTCAGTTTCCTTCACACATGTGCGTTTAAGTGCCTGCCTGCCAGGGCACAGTGTCACCCCAGTGCAACTCATATCAGGTGTAACAGTAGTGTAGACTTAAAAAAACAACACTTTTTTGACTGTGTTAAATAATAGCAGTCAGTTTCCTTCACACGTGTGCGTTTAAGTGCCTGGCTGCCAGGGCAGTGTCACCCCAGTTCAACTCATATCTGGTGTAACAGTAGTGTAGATTTAAAAAAAACAAAACACTTTTTTGACTGTGTTAAATAATAGCAGTCAGTTTCCTTCACACGTGTGCGTTTCAGTGCCTGCCTGCCAGGGCACAGTGTCACCCCAGTGCAACTCATATCTGGTGTAACAGTAGTGTACATTTAAAAAAAACAACACTTTTTTGATTGTGTTAAATAATAGCAGTCAGTTTCCTTCACACGTGTGCGTTTAAGTGACTGCCTGCCAGGGCTCAGTGTAACCCCAGTGCAACTCATATGTGGTGTAACAGTAGTGTAGATTTAAAAAAAACAACACTTTTTTGACTGTGTTAAATAATAGCAATCAGTTTCCTTCACACATGTGCGTTTAAGTGCCTGCCTGCCAGGGCACAGTGTCACCCCAGTGCAACTCATATCTGGTGTAACAGTAGTGTAGATTTAAAAAAACAAAAACTTTTTTGACTGTGTTAAATAATAGCAGTCAGTTTCCTTCACACGTGTGCGTTTAAGTGCCTGCCTGCCAGGGCTCAGTGTAACCCCAGTGCAACTCATATGTGGTGTAACAGTAGTGTAGATTTAAAAAAAACAACACTTTTTTGACTGTGTTAAATAATAGCAATCAGTTTCCTTCACACGTGTGCGTTTCAGTGCCTGCCTGCCAGGGCACAGTGTCACCCCAGTGCAACTCATATCTGGTATAACAGTAGTGTATATTTAAAAAAACCAACACTTTTTTGATTGTGTTAAATAATAGCAGTCAGTTTCCTTCACACGTGTGCGTTTAAGTGCCTGCCTGCCAGGGCAAAGTGTCACCCCAGTGCAACTCATATCTGGTGTAACAGTAGTGTACATTTAAAAAAAAACAACACTTTTTTGACTGTGTTAAATAATAGCAGTCAGTTTCCTTCACATGTGTGCGTTTAAGTGTCTGCCTGCCAGGGCTCAGTGTAACCCCAGTGCAACTCATATGTGGTGTAACAGTAGTGTAGATTTAAAAAAAACAACACTTTTTTGACTGTGTTAAATAATAGCAGTCAGTTTCCTTCACACATGTGCGTTTAACTGCCTGCCTGCCAGGGCACAGTGTCACCCCAGTCCAACTCATATGTGGTGTAACAGTAGTGTAGATTTAAAAAAACAAACTTTTTTGACTGTGTTAAATAATAGCAGTCAGTTTCCTTCACACGTGTGCGTTTAAGTGCCTGTCTGCCAGGGCACAGTGTCACCCCAGTGCAACTCATATCTGGTGTAACAGTAGTGTAGATTTATTAAAAAAAACACTTTTTTGACTGTGTTAAATAATAGCAGTCAGTTTCCTTCACATGTGTGCGTTTAAGTGCCTGCCTGCCAGGGCACAGTGTCACCCCAGTGCAACTCATATCTGGTGTAACAGTAGTGTAGATTTAAAAAAAAAAACACTTTTTTGACTGTGTTAAATAATAGCAGTCAGTTTCCTTCACACGTGTGCGTTTCAGTGCCTGCCTGCCAGGGCACAGTGTCACCCCAGTGCAACTCATATCTGGTGTAACAGTAGTGTAGATTTAAAAAAAAAAAAAACATAATTTATGCTTACCTGATAAATTCCTTTCTTCTGTTGTGTGATCAGTCCACGGGTCATCATTACTTCTGGGATATAACTCCTCCCCAACAGGAAATGCAAGAGGATTCACCCAGCAGAGCTGCATATAGCTCCTCCCCTCTACGTCACTCCCAGTCATTCGACCAAGAATCAACGAGAAAGGAGAAACCAAGGGTGAAGTGGTGACTGGAGTATAATTTAAAAGATATTTACCTGCCTTAAAAAACAGGGCGGGCCGTGGACTGATCACACAACAGAAGAAAGGAATTTATCAGGTAAGCATAAATTATGTTTTCTTCTGTTATGTGTGATCAGTCCACGGGTCATCATTACTTCTGGGATACCAATACCAAAGCAAAAGTACACGGATGACGGGAGGGATAGGCAGGCTCATTATACAGAAGGAACCACTGCCTGAAGAACCTTTCTCCCAAAAATAGCCTCCGAAGAAGCAAAAGTGTCAAATTTGTAAAATTTGGAAAAAGTATGAAGCGAAGACCAAGTTGCAGCCTTGCAAATCTGTTCAACAGAGGCCTCATTCTTAAAGGCCCAAGTGGAAGCCACAGCTCTAGTAGAATGAGCTGTAATTCTTTCAGGAGGCTGCTGTCCAGCAGTCTCATAGGCTAAACGAATTATGCTACGAAGCCAGAAGGAGAGAGAGGTAGCCGAAGCCTTATGACCTCTCCTCTGACCAGAGTACACGACAAACAGGGAAGACGTTTGTCGAAAATCCTTAGTTGCCTGCAAGTAGAACTTGAGGGCACGAACTACATCCAGATTGTGTAGAAGACGTTCCTTCTTTGAAGAAGGATTCGGGCACAGGGAAGGCACCACGATCTCTTGATTGATGTTCCTGTTAGTGACTACCTTAGGTAAGAACCCAGGTTTTGTACGCAGAACTACCTTATCTGAATGAAAAATCAAATAAGGAGAATCACAATGTAAAGCTGATAACTCAGAGACTCTCCGAGCCGAAGAAATAGCCATTAAAAATAACACTTTCCAAGATAACAACTTTATATCAATGGAATGAAGGGGTTCAAACGGAACTCCTTGTAGAACGTTAAGAACAAGGTTTAAACTCCATGGCGGAGCAACAGTTTTAAACACAGGCTTGATCCTAGCTAAAGCCTGACAAAAGGCCTGGACGTCTGGATTTTCTGACAGACGCCTGTGTAACAAGATGGACAGAGCTGAGATCTGTCCCTTTAATGAGCTAGCCGATAAACCCTTTTCTAAACCTTCTTGTAGAAAGGACAATATCCTAGGAATCCTAACCTTACTCCAGGAGTAACCTTTGTATTCGCACCAGTATAGGTATTTACGCCATATCTTATGGTAAATCCTTCTGGTAACAGGCTTCCTAGCCTGTATCAGGGTATCAATAACCGACTCAGAAAACCCACGTTTTGATAAAATCAAGCGTTCAATTTCCAAGCAGTCAGCTTCAGAGAAGTTAGATTTTGATGTTTGAATGGACCCTGTATCAGAAGGTCCTGTCTTAGAGGTAGAGACCAAGGCGGACAGGATGACATGTCCACTAGATCTGCATACCAAGTCCTGCGTGGCCATGCAGGCGCTATTAGAATCACTGATGCTCTCTCCTGTTTGATTTTGGCAATCAATCGAGGAAGCAGCGGGAAGGGTGGAAACACATAAGCTATCCCGAAGTTCCAAGGTGCTGTCAAAGCATCTATCAGAACCGCTCCCGGATCCCTGGATCTGGACCCGTAGCGAGGAAGTTTGGCATTCTGGCGAGACGCCATGAGATCTATCTCTGGTTTGCCCCAACGTCGAAGTATTTGGGCAAAGACCTCCGGATGAAGTTCCCACTCCCCCGGATGAAAAGTCTGGCGACTCAAGAAATCCGCCTCCCAGTTCTCCACTCCCGGGATGTGGATTGCTGACAGGTGGCAAGAGTGAGACTCTGCCCAGCGAATTATCCTTGATACTTCCATCATTGCTAGGGAGCTTCTTGTCCCTCCCTGATGGTTGATGTAAGCTACAGTCGTGATGTTGTCCGACTGAAACCTGATGAACCCCCGAGTTTTTAACTGGGGCCAAGCCAGAAGGGCATTGAGAACTGCTCTCAATTCCAGAATGTTTATTGGCAGGAGACTTTCCTCCTGACTTCATTGTCCCTGAGCCTTCAGAGAATTCCAGACAGCGCCCCAACCTAGTAGGCTGGCGTCTGTTGTTACAATTGTCCAGTCCGGCCTGCTGAATGGCATCCCCCTGGACAGATGTGGCCGAGAAAGCCACCATAGAAGAGAGTTTCTGGTCTCTTGATCCAGATTCAGAGTAGGGGACAAGTCTGAGTAATCCCCATTCCACTGACTCAGCATGCACAATTGCAGCGGTCTGAGATGTAGACGTGCAAAGGGTACTATGTCCATTGCTGCTACCATTAAGCCGATCACCTCCATGCATTGAGCTACTGACGGGAGTTGAATGGAATGAAGGACACGGCATGCATTTAGAAGCTTTGTTAATCTGTCTTCTGTCAGATAAATCTTCATTTCTACAGAATCTATAAGAGTCCCCAAGAATGGAACTCTTGTGAGAGGAAAGAGAGAACTCTTCTTTTCGTTCACTTTCCATCCATGCGACCTTAGAAATGCCAGAACTAACTCTGTATGAGACTTGGCAGTTTGAAAGCTTGAAGCTTGTATCAGAATGTCGTCTAGGTACGGAGCTACCGAAATTCCTCGCGGTCTTAGTACCGCCAGAAGGGCACCCAGAACCTTTGTGAAGATTCTTGGAGCCGTAGCCAATCCGAATGGAAGAGCTACAAACTGGTAATGCCTGTCTAAGAAGGCAAACCTTAGATACCGGTAATGATCTTTGTGAATCGGTATGTGAAGGTAAGCATCCTTTAAATCCACTGTGGTCATGTACTGACCCTTTTGGATCATGGGTAAGATTGTCCGAATAGTTTCCATTTTGAACGATGGAACTCTTAGGAATTTGTTTAGGATCTTTAAATCCAAGATTGGTCTGAAAGTTCCCTCTTTTTTGGGAACCACAAACAGGTTTGAGTAAAACCCTTGTCCTTGTTCCGACCGCGGAACCGGATGGATCACTTGTACACAGCGTAGAAACGCTTCTTTCTTTATCTGGTTTGTTGACAACCTTGACAGATGAAATCTCCCTCTTGGGGGAGAGAATTTGAAGTCTAGAAGGTATCCCTGAGATATGATCTCTAGCGCCCAGGGATCCTGAACATCTCTTGCCCAAGCCTGGGCGAAGAGAGAGAGTCTGCCCCCCACTAGATCCGGTCCCGGATCGGGGGCCCTCGGTTCATGCTGTCTTTGGGGCAGCAGCAGGTTTCCTGGCCTGCTTGCCCTTGTTCCAGGACTGGTTAGGTTTCCAGCCTTGTCTGTAACGAGCAACAGCTCCTTCCTGTTTTGGTGCAGTGGAAGTTGGTGCTGCTCCTGCTTTGAAATTCCGAAAGGGACGAAAATTAGACTGTCTAGCCTTAGCTTTGGCTTTGTCTTGAGGCAGGGCGTGGCCCTTACCTCCTGTAATGTCAGCGATAATTTCTTTCAAACCGGGCCCAAATAAAGTTTGCCCCTTGAAAGGTATATTAAGTAATTTGGACTTAGAAGTTACATCAGCTGACCAGGATTTTAGCCACAGCGCCCTACGTGCCTGAATGGCGAATCCTGAGTTCTTAGCCGTAAGTTTGGTTAAATGTACTACGGCCTCCGAAATGAATGAATTAGCTAGTTTAAGGACTCTAAGCCTGTCCGTAATGTCGTCCAGCGTAGCTGAACTAAGGTTCTCTTCCAGAGACTCAATCCAAAATGCTGCCGCAGCCGTAATCGGCGCGATGCATGCAAGGGGTTGCAATATAAAACCTTGTTGAACAAACATTTTCTTAAGGTAACCCTCTAATTTTTTATCCATTGGATCTGAAAAAGCACAGCTATCCTCCACCGGGATAGTGGTACGCTTAGCTAAAGTAGAAACTGCTCCCTCCACCTTAGGGACCGTTTGCCATAAGTCCCGTGTGGTGGCGTCTATTGGAAACATCTTTCTAAATATTGGAGGGGGTGAGAACGGCACACCGGGTCTATCCCACTCCTTAGTAACAATTTCAGTTAGTCTCTTAGGTATAGGAAAAACGTCAGTACTCGCCGGTACCGCAAAGTATTTATCCAACCTACACAATTTCTCTGGTATTGCAACAGTGTTACAATCATTAAGAGCCGCTAAAACCTCCCCTAGTAATACACGGAGGTTCTCCAATTTAAATTTAAAATTTGAAATATCTGAATCCAATCTGTTTGGATCAGAACCGTCACCCACAGAATGAAGCTCTCCGTCCTCATGCTCTGCAAGCTGTGACGCAGTATCAGACATGGCCCTAGTATTATCAGCGCACTCTGTTCTCACCCCAGAGTGATCACGCTTGCCTCTTAGTTCTGGTAATTTAGCCAAAACTTCGGTCATAACAGTAGCCATATCTTGTAATGTTATCTGTAATGGCCGCCCAGATGTACTAGGCGCCACAATATCACGCACCTCCCGGGCGGGAGATGCAGGTACTGACACGTGAGGCGAGTTAGTCGGCATAACTCTCCCCTCGCTGTTTGGTGAAATTTGTTCAATTTGTACAGATTGGCTTTTATTTAAAGTAGCATCAATACAGTTAGTACATAAATTTCTATTGGGCTCCACCTTGGCATTGGAACAAATGACACAGGTATCTTCCTCTGAATCAGACATGTTTAACACACTAGCAATAAACTTGCAACTTGGTTACAATCTTATTTAACAAAAACGTACTGTGCCTCAAAGAAGCACTAAACGATTAAATGACAGTTGAAATAATGAACTGAAAAAAAAAAAAAAAAAACAGTTATAGCATCAATCCTTAAAAACAACACAACCTTTAGCAAAGGTTTGTTCCCATTAGTAAAGTAACAATGATTAAATTTGAAGCATAAAAATTACAGAGCAACGTTTTTAATCACAGTCAATATATAAGTCTCACAGCTCTGCTGAGAGAATCTACCTCCCTCCAAAGAAGTTTGAAGACCCCTGAGTTCTGTTAGAGATGAACCGGATCATGCAGGAAATACAAGAGTAACTGACTGGAATTTTTTGATGCGTAGCAAAGAGCGCCAAAAACGGCCCCTCCCCCTCACACACAGCAGTGAGAGAGAAACGAAACTGTCACAATTAAAACAAGCAACTGCCAAGTGGAAAAATAATGCCCAAACATTTATTCACTCAGTACCTCAGAAAATGCAAACGATTCTACATTCCAGCAAAAACGTTTAACATAATAAATACCTATTAAAAGGTTTAATGTACTTTTAACAGAGTAATTCCAGTGAAATACCATCCCCAGAATACTGAAGTGCAGAGTATACATACATGTCATTATAACGGTATGGCAGGATTTTCTCATCAATTCCATTCAGAAAATAAAAACTGCTACATACCTCAATGCAGATTCATCTGCCCGCTGTCCCCTGATCTGAAGCTTTTACCTCCCTCAGATGGCCGAGAAACAGCAATATGATCTTAACTACTCCGGTTAAAATCATAGTAAAAACTCTGGTAGGTTCTTCTTCAAACTCTGCCAGAGAGGCAATAACACGCTCCGGTGCTATTGTAAAATAACAAACTTTTGATTGAAGTTATAAAAACTAAGTATAATCACCATAGTCCTCTCACACATCCTATCTAGTCGTTGGGTGCAAGAGAATGACTGGGAGTGACGTAGAGGGGAGGAGCTATATGCAGCTCTGCTGGGTGAATCCTCTTGCATTTCCGGTTGGGGAGGAGTTATATCCCAGAAGTAATGATGACCCGTGGACTGATCACACATAACAGAAGAAAACACTTTTTTGACTGTGTTAAATAATAGCAGTCAGTTTCCTTCACACATGTGCGTTTAAGTGCCTGCCTGCCAGGGCACAGTGTCACCCCAGTGCAACTCATATCTGGTGTAACAGTAGTGTAGATTTAAAAAAACAACACTTTTTTGACCGTGTTAAATAATAGCAGTCAGTTTCCTTCACATGTGTGCGTTTAAGTGCCTGCCTGCCAGGGCACAGTGTCACCCCAGTGCAACTCATATCTGGTGTAACAGTAGTGTAGATTTAAAAAAACAACACTTATTTGACTGTGTTAAATAATAGCAGTCAGTTTCCTTCACACGTGTGCGTTTAAGTGCCTGCCTGCCATGGCACAGTGTCACCCCAGTGCAACTCATATGTGGTGTAACAGTAGTGTAGATTTAAAAAAACAAACACTTTTTTGACTGTGTTAAATAATAGCAGTCAGTTTCCTTCACACGTGTGCGTTTAAGTGCCTACCTGCCAGGGCACAGTGTCACCCCAGTGCAACTCATATCTGGTGTAAGAGTAGTGTAGATTTAAAAAAAAAAACTTTTTTGACTGTGTTAAATAATAGCAGTCAGTTTCCTTCACATATGTGCGTTTAAGTACCTGCCTGCCAGGGCACAGTGTCACCCCAGTGCAACTCATATCTGGTGTAACAGTAGTGTAGATTTAAAAAAACAGCACTTTTTTGACTGTGTTAAATAATAGCAGTCAGTTTCCTTCACACATGTGCGTTTAAGTTTCCTTCACACGTGTGAAGTCAGTTTCCTTCACAGGTGTGCGTTTAAGTGCCTGCCTGCCATGGCACAGTGTCACCCCAGTGCAACTCATATCTGGTGTAACAGTAGCGTAGATTTAAAAAAACAACACTGTTTTGACTGTGTTAAATAATAGCAGTCAGTTTCCTTCACACGTGTGCGTTTAAGTGCCTGCCTGCCAGGGCTCAGTGTAACCCCAGTGCAACTCATATGTGGTGTAACAGTAGTGTAGATTTAAAAAAAACAACACTTTTTTGACTGTTTTAAATAATAGCAATCAGTTTCCTTCACACGTGTGCGTTTAAGTGCCTGCCTGCCAGGGCACAGTGTCACCCCAGTCCAACTCATATGTGGTGTAACAGTAGTGTAGATTTAAAAAAAACAACACTTTTTTGACTGTGTTAAATAATAGCAGTCAGTTTCCTTCACACGTGTGCGTTTAAGTGCCTGCCTGCCAGGGCACAGTGTCACCCCAGTGCAACTCATATCTGGTGTAACAGTAGTGTAGATTTAAAAAAAAAAAAAAACACTTTTTTGACTGTGTTAAATAATAGCAGTCAGTTTCCTTCACACATGTGCGTTTAAGTGCCTGCCTGCCAGGGCACAGTGTCACCCCAGTGCAACTCATATCTGGTGTAACAGTAGTGTAGATTTAAAAAAACAACACTTTTTTGACCGTGTTAAATAATAGCAGTCAGTTTCCTTCACATGTGTGCGTTTAAGTGCCTGCCTGCCAGGGCACAGTGTCACCCCAGTGCAACTCATATCTGGTGTAACAGTAGTGTAGATTTAAAAAAAAAACACTTATTTGACTGTGTTAAATAATAGCAGTCAGTTTCCTTCACACGTGTGCGTTTAAGTGCCTGCCTGCCATGGCACAGTGTCACCCCAGTGCAACTCATATGTGGTGTAACAGTAGTGTAGATTTAAAAAAACAAACACTTTTTTGACTGTGTTAAATAATAGCAGTCAGTTTCCTTCACACGTGTGCGTTTAAGTGCCTACCTGCCAGGGCACAGTGTCACCCCAGTGCAACTCATATCTGGTGTAAGAGTAGTGTAGATTTAAAAAAAAAAACTTTTTTGACTGTGTTAAATAATAGCAGTCAGTTTCCTTCACACATGTGCGTTTAAGTACCTGCCTGCCAGGGCACAGTGTCACCCCAGTGCAACTCATATCTGGTGTAACAGTAGTGTAGATTTAAAAAAACAGCACTTTTTTGACTGTGTTAAATAATAGCAGTCAGTTTCCTTCACACATGTGCGTTTAAGTTTCCTTCACACGTGTGAAGTCAGTTTCCTTCACAGGTGTGCGTTTAAGTGCCTGCCTGCCATGGCACAGTGTCACCCCAGTGCAACTCATATCTGGTGTAACAGTAGCGTAGATTTAAAAAAACAACACTGTTTTGACTGTGTTAAATAATAGCAGTCAGTTTCCTTCACACGTGTGCGTTTAAGTGCCTGCCTGCCAGGGCTCAGTGTAACCCCAGTGCAACTCATATGTGGTGTAACAGTAGTGTAGATTTAAAAAAAACAACACTTTTTTGACTGTGTTAAATAATAGCAATCAGTTTCCTTCACACGTGTGCGTTTAAGTGCCTGCCTGCCAGGGCACAGTGTCACCCCAGTCCAACTCATATGTGGTGTAACAGTAGTGTAGATTTAAAAAAAAACAACACTTTTTTGACTGTGTTAAATAATAGCAATCAGTTTCCTTCACACATGTGCGTTTAAGTGCCTGCCTGCCAGGGCACAGTGTCACCCCAGTGCAACTCATATGTGGTGTAACAGTAGTGTAGATTTAAAAAAACAAAAACTTTTTTGACTGTGTTAAATAATAGCAGTCAGTTTCCTTCACACGTGTGCGTTTAAGTGCCTGCCTGCCATGGCACAGTGTCACCCCAGTGCAACTCATATCTGGTGTAACAGTAGCGTAGATTTAAAAAAAACAACACTGTTTTGACTGTGTTAAATAATAGCAGTCAGTTTCCTTCACACGTGTGCGTTTAAGTGCCTGCCTGCCATGGCACAGTGTCACCCCAGTGCAACTCATATCTGGTGTAACAGTAGTGTAGATTTAAAAAAACAAAAACTTTTTTGACTGTGTTAAATAATAGCAGTCAGTTTCCTTCACACGTGTGCGTTTAAGTGCCTGCCTGCCAGGGCACAGTGTCACCCCAGTGCAACTCATATCTGGTGTAAGAGTAGTGTAGATTTAAAAAAAACAAACTTTTTTGACTGTGTTAAATAATAGCAGTCAGTTTCCTTCACACGTGTGCGTTTAAGGGCCTGCCTGCCAGGGCTCAGTGTAACCCCAGTGCAACTCATATGTGGTGTAA
This sequence comes from Bombina bombina, assembly GCF_027579735.1. Lineage (NCBI taxonomy): Eukaryota > Metazoa > Chordata > Amphibia > Anura > Bombinatoridae > Bombina > Bombina bombina. The sequence continues at coordinate 477,873,427 of NC_069501.1, forward strand.
CAGTAGTGTAGATTTAAAAAAAACAACACTTTTTTGACTGTGTTAAATAATAGCAGTCAGTTTCCTTCACACGTGTGCGTTTAAGTGCCTGCCTGCCAGGGCACAGTGTCACCCCAGGGCAACTCATATCTGGTGTAACAGTAGTGTAGATTTAAAAAAAAACAGAATTTATGCTTACCTGATAAATTACTTTCTCCAACGGTGTGTCCGGTCCACGGCGTCATCCTTACTTGTGGGATATTCTCTTCCCCAACAGGAAATGGCAAAGAGTCCCAGCAAAGCTGGTCACATGATCCCTCCTAGGCTCCGCCCACCCCAGTCATTCGACCGACGGACAGGAGGAAATATATATAGGAGAAACCATATGATACCGTGGTGACTGTAGTCACCGTTGGAGAAAGTAATTTATCAGGTAAGCATAAATTCTGTTTTCTCCAACATTGGTGTGTCCGGTCCACGGCGTCATCCTTACTTGTGGGAACCAATACCAAAGCTTTAGGACACGGATGAAGGGAGGGAGCAAATCAGGTCACCTAAATGGAAGGCACCACGGCTTGCAAAACCTTTCTCCCAAAAATAGCCTCCGAAGAAGCAAAAGTATCAAATTTGTAAAATTTGGCAAAAGTGTGCAGTGAAGACCAAGTCGCTGCCTTACATATCTGGTCAACAGAAGCCTCGTTCTTGAAGGCCCATGTGGAAGCCACAGCCCTAGTGGAGTGAGCTGTGATTCTTTCAGGAGGCTGCCGTCCGGCAGTCTCATAAGCCAATCGGATAATGCTTTTAAGCCAAAAGGAAAGAGAGGTAGAAGTCGCTTTTTGACCTCTCCTTTTACCAGAATAAACAACAAACAAGGAAGATGTTTGTCTGAAATCTTTAGTAGCCTCTAAATAGAATTTTAGAGCACGGACTACGTCCAAATTGTGTAACAAACGTTCCTTCTTTGAAACTGGATTCGGACACAAAGAAGGTACAACTATCTCCTGGTTAATATTTTTGTTGGAAACAACTTTCGGAAGAAAACCAGGCTTAGTACGCAAAACCACCTTATCTGCATGGAACACCAGATAGGGCGGAGAACACTGCAGAGCAGATAACTCTGAAACTCTTCTAGCAGAAGAAATTGCAACCAAAAACAAAACTTTCCAAGATAATAACTTAATATCTACGGAATGTAAGGGTTCAAACGGAACCCCTTGAAGAACTGAAAGAACTAGATTTAGACTCCAGGGAGGAGTCAAAGGTCTGTAAACAGGCTTGATCCTAACCAGAGCCTGAACAAATGCTTGAACATCTGGCACAGCTGCCAGTCTTTTGTGAAGTAAAACAGATAAAGCAGAGATCTGTCCCTTCAGAGAACTTGCAGATAATCCTTTCTCCAAACCTTCTTGTAGAAAGGATAGAATATTAGGAATTTTTATCTTGTTCCATGGGAATCCTTTAGATTCACACCAACAGATATATTTTTTCCATATTTTATGGTAAATTTTTCTAGTTACAGGCTTTCTAGCCTGAATCAGAGTATCTATTACAGAATCTGAAAACCCACGCTTTGATAAAATCAAGCGTTCAATCTCCAAGCCGTCAGTTGGAGGGAAACCAGATTCGGATGTTCGAATGGACCCTGAACAAGAAGGTCCTGTCTCAAAGGTAGCTTCCATGGTGGAGCCGATGACATATTCACCAGGTCTGCATACCAAGTCCTGCGTGGCCACGCAGGAGCTATCAAGATCACAGAGGCCCTCTTCTGATTGATCCTGGCTACCAGCCTGGGGATGAGAGGAAACGGTGGGAATACATAAGCTAGGTTGAAGGTCCAAGGTGCTACTAGTGCATCTACTAGGGTCGCCTTGGGATCCCTGGATCTGGACCCGTAGCAAGGAACCTTGAAGTTCTGACGAGACGCCATCAGATCCATGTCTGGAATGCCCCATAATTGAGTTATTTGGGCAAAGATTTCCGGATGGAGTTCCCACTCCCCCGGATGGAATGTCTGACGACTCAGAAAATCCGCTTCCCAATTTTCCACTCCTGGGATGTGGATCGCAGACAAGTGGCAGGAGTGATCCTCCGCCCATTGAATTATCTTGGTCACTTCTTTCATCGCCAGGGAAGTCCTTGTTCCCCCCTGATGATTGATATATGCAACGGTCGTCATGTTGTCTGACTGAAACCTTATGAATTTGGCCTTTGCTAGTTGAGGCCAAGCTCTGAGAGCATTGAATATCGCTCTCAGTTCCAGAATGTTTATCGGGAGAAGAGACTCTTCCCGAGACCATAGACCCTGAGCTTTCAGGGATTCCCAGACCGCGCCCCAGCCCACTAGGCTGGCGTCGGTCGTGACAATGACCCACTCTGGTCTGCGGAAGCTCATTCCCTGTGACAGATTGTCCAGGGTCAGCCACCAACGGAGTGAATCTCTGGTCTTTTGATCTACTTGAATCGTCGGAGACAAGTCTGTATAATCCCCATTCCACTGTCTGAGCATGCACAGTTGTAATGGTCTTAGATGAATTCGTGCAAAAGGAACTATGTCCATTGTTGCAACCATCAATCCTATTACTTCCATGCACTGCGCTATGGAAGGACGAGGAACAGAATGAAGTACTTGACAAGAGCTTAGAAGTTTTGATTTTCTGACCTCTGTCAGAAAAATCCTCATTTCTAAGGAATCTATTATTGTTCCCAAGAAGGGAACTCTTGTTGACGGGGACAGAGAACTTTTTTCTTTGTTCACCTTCCATCCGTGAGATCTGAGAAAGGCTAGGACGATGTCCGTATGAGCCTTTGCTTTTGACAGGGACGACGCTTGAATCAGGATGTCGTCCAAGTAAGGCACTACTGCAATGCCCCTTGGTCTTAGAACCGCTAGAAGGGACCCTAGTACCTTTGTGAAAATCCTTGGAGCAGTGGCTAATCCAAATGGAAGTGCCACAAACTGGTAATCCTTGTCCAGAAAAGCGAACCTTAGGAACTGATGATGTTCCTTGTGGATAGGAATATGTAGGTACGCTTCCTTTAAATCCACGGTAGTCATAAATTGATTTTCCTGGATAGTAGGTAGGATCGTTCGAATAGTTTCCATTTTGAACGATGGTACCCTGAGAAATTTGTTTAGGATCTTTAGATCCAAAATTGGTCTGAATGTTCCCTCTTTTTTGGGAACTATGAACAGATTGGAATAAAATCCCATTCCTTGTTCTCTTATTGGAACTGGATGTATCACTCCCATCTTTAACAGGTCTTCTACACAATGTAAGAATGCCTGTCTCTTTATTTGGTTTGAAGATAATTGAGACCTGTGGAACCTTCCCCTTGGGGGTAGTTCCTTGAATTGCAGGAGATAACCTTGAGAAACTATTTCTAGCGCCCAAGGATCCTGAACATCTCTTGCCCAAGCCTGAGCAAAGAGAGAAAGTCTGCCCCCCACTAGATCCGGTCCCGGATCGGGGGCTATCCCTTCATGCTGTTTTGGTAGCAGTGGTAGGCTTCTTGGCCTGCTTACCCTTGTTCCAGCCTTGCATTGGTTTCCAGGCTGGTTTGGGTTGTGAAGTATTACCCTCTTGCTTAGAGGATACAGAATTAGAGACTGGTCCGTTTCTGCGAAAGGGACGAAAATTAGGCTTATTATTAGCCTTAAAAGACCTATCCTGTGGGAGGGCGTGGCCCTTTCCCCCAGTGATGTCTGAAATAATCTCTTTCAAATCAGGTCCAAATAATGTTTTACCTTTGAAAGGAATGTTAAGCAATTTTGTCTTGGAAGACACATCCGCTGACCAAGACTTTAGCCAAAGCACTCTGCGCGCCACAACAGCAAACCCTGAATTTTTCGCTGCTAATCTAGCTAATTGCAAAGCGGCATCTAAAACAAAAGAGTTAGCCAATTTAAGTGCTTGAACTCTGTCCATAACCTCCTCATACGAAGATTCTTTACTGAGCGATTTTTCTAGTTCCTCGAACCAGAAACACGCTGCCGTAGTGACAGGAACAATGCATGAAATTGGTTGTAGAAGGTAACCTTGCTGTACAAAAATCTTTTTAAGAAAACCCTCTAATTTCTTATCCATAGGATCTTTGAAAGCACAACTATCTTCGATAGGAATAGTAGTGCGTTTGTTTAGAGTAGAAACCGCCCCCTCGACCTTGGGGACTGTCTGCCATAAGTCCTTTCTGGGGTCGACTATAGGACATAATTTCTTAAATATAGGGGGGGGAACAAAAGGTATGCCGGGCCTTTCCCACTCTTTATTTACTATGTCCGCCACCCGCTTGGGTATAGGAAAAGCGTCGGGGGGCACCGGAACCTCTAGGAACTTGTCCATCTTACATAATTTCTCTGGAATGACCAAATTGTCACAATCATCCAGAGTAGATAACACCTCCTTAAGCAGTGCGCGGAGATGTTCTAATTTAAATTTAAATGTCACAACATCAGGTTCAGCTTGATGAGAAATTTTTCCTGAATCTGAAATTTCTCCATCAGACAAAACCTCCCTCATGGCCCCTTGAGATTGGTGTGAGGGTATGTCAGAACAGTTATCATCAGCGTCCTCTTGCTCTTCAGTGTTTAAAACAGAGCAATCGCGCTTTCTCTGATAAGTAGGCATTTTGGATAAAAGATTTGCTATGGAGTTATCCAGTACAGCCGTTAATTGTTGCATGGTAATAAGTATTGGCGCACTAGATGTACTAGGGGCCTCCTATGTGGGCATAACTGGTGTAGACACAGTAGGGGATGATGTAGTATCATGTTTACTCCCCTCATTTGAGGAATCATCTTGGGCAATATCATTATCTGTTGCATTACTGTCCTTACTTTGTTTGGACACTATGGCACAATTATCACATAAATTTAAATGGGGAGACACATTGGCTTTCATACATATAGAACATAGCTTATCTGATGGTACAGACATGTTAAACAGGCTTAAACTTGTCAACAAAGCACAAAAAACGTTTTAAAATAAAACCGTTACTGTCACTTTAAATTTCAAACTGAAAACACTTAAGGGTAAAACTTTCTAGTTCTTTACCTGCTACGTGGAAAAACACCCACTTTTAACCCCAATAACCCAATAAAAGACACAGACACCAGTTATGGGAGCAAAAAACCCCTTCCCCCGTCTGGGGAGAGGGGTTGTATTTATTAAACAAATAACTTAATTAAATAACCTAATAAACAAATAACGTTGGCTGGCAAGAAAAAAGGCACCCCTGTCCTACAACTCCAAAGCAAGGGGTGCGACCGCCCTAAGGGAACGGGGGACGCCCCCCAAACCCGACAGCCTAGGGGATTTTTTAGGAGGGATCGTGCAGGGAGCCACCAAGCGTCGGCCCTTGCGGCTTTCGTTATATGTGCTCGCCTGTCCCCCTCCTCTTATTACCCCCCAGGCTGTCCCTACTGGATGTTTGTCGCACCCCTTCTGCCGCCGCAACAGGAACATGACGCCATGTTCCTAACCAACTGAAGTTGAGGGACCCCCGAACTCTGCAGACAACGGTTCCTCAGCCAAAAGACTGTTAGTTCCGAAGGGGGGTCCCTGAAACAGAAAATTAAAGCACTTTGGACTTACAAAGGTCCGAGTGACTATTCAGCCCCCAGCCAAAGTGTTACTATTGCCAGCATCGCCTGCACGCCGTCAACTGGAACACACCCGCCATAACTGGAACCGAAATCTGTAACTTGGGAGGGAAGGGAGGGAAGACAGAAAACAGGTTAGTGACCCTACTTCCTGCCTACAGCCCTTAATATAGGTTGTGCAACAACTCCCTCTAGCTGTCAGACCAGCTACACACACACACATGCATTAATGCACGTAGCAACTAAGTCAAAAGTTAACCCTTAAGTTGCTGCGTGCTTAATCAGCCCTCCACTTTCCTAAGGGTAAAACTTTCTAGTTCTTTACCTGCTACGTGGAAAAACACCCACTTTTAACCCCAATAACCCAATAAAAGACACAGACACCAGTTATGGGAGCAAAAAACCCCTTCCCCCGTCTGGGGAGAGGGGTTGTATTTATTAAACAAATAACTTAATTAAATAACCTAATAAACAAATAACGTTGGCTGGCAAGAAAAAAGGCACCCCTGTCCTACAACTCCAAAGCAAGGGGTGCGACCGCCCTAAGGGAACGGGGGACGCCCCCCAAACCCGACAGCCTAGGGGATTTTTTAGGAGGGATCGTGCAGGGAGCCACCAAGCGTCGGCCCTTGCGGCTTTCGTTATATGTGCTCGCCTGTCCCCCTCCTCTTATTACCCCCCAGGCTGTCCCTACTGGATGTTTGTCGCACCCCTTCTGCCGCCACCCAAAGAGGACACGGAACTCTTGCCGCCACTACAAACTCAGTGAAGCCAGAACCCGTCTGATGTTCCCCAAAAATAAATCATTCCCAACATCCGACAGGTGTATTTCGTCCCTCCGGAAAAGCCCTGGGGTGTCAATTCGGATGTTATCGTGAGTGATGACCTTACCCCCACCTGCTAACACAGCCTTGCTGATGTCCCTATTGAGCTTCCTCTTTACTCTAAAGCCTGCCTTGCGAGAGCTCATATGCCTCCAAACATTCCTGGAGATAATCTGGGACCACACAATCCTGACCTCAGGAAACTGGGTCGCCAACCATTTGATGTCTGCTATCATCATACTCGCCAAATCCCCCATGGGCATGGTCCCAACATCATTTCCCCCCAAATGTAAAACAATCACATGAGGGCGCCCCCAGCGCCTTCTGGCCTCTGCCACTTGTGTCGGCAACTCCGACCACATCATCCCTCGCTTGCCAAGCCACCGGATTCCTATCCTCCTCGCTGGCAACCCCAACTGTAAACCTCCTGCGCCTGCCACTGCACGCAAGGCAGCCCAATGGACATACGAATGCCCCACAATCCACACTCTCATGCACGGGCGCCCTCCACCTGTAACAATAAAGAAATAGAACCAACCTGGCTTCCTCAAACCTAACCAACAATAACAACTGGAACTTATCTAACGTATTAAACAACAACATCACGCTTTAGCGGTCTTATATATTTTTTAAACTTGTCTGACGCCCACCGCCCTAAGACCTTGATTTCCTTCTCTGACGACCCCGCCATGGCCGCGTCAGTGGCAGCCCCGATCCTAAACGAATGCGGGGCCACCACCGAGGGGTCCCATCCTAAACTCAAGACTACCTTCCTCAGAACCACTCTAAATTGAAAAACAGATAAGAAGGAACCGTTCGCGTGGACCAAAAACGCACCCTCAACCTTTGGCCTGACGTCTGTATACTTTTTACAGCACTGAACCGGGCAAATTAATGGCTCCACCTACGATAGCAAATTGAGCCATTTTCCTTTCCCCAACTGATCCGTCTTGGATCGAGCCACAAATACCAGGACCACGTCCCTCTCAAGCCTAACATGCTCCATCAGCAGCGCAGACCCCCTAGCGCCCTTGGATGGAGCCACTAATTCGCTGACACGCAGCGCAGCGAAGTAAGCCAGCGAAAATGCAGCTGAAAAGAGGACAACCTCATACTCTGAACTGCAGACAATCGGGAGGACCTGCATCATACTCAACAGCCTATCCCTAGTTACTGGTTCTCTGATATCCTTTTTAACCACTGTAACCCTATGTGCCCCTTTGATGGCTGCCCTGGCCAGAAAAGACTTTGACCTATCTGGGACTCCATATAACTTGGAAAAGAAAGAAACGGCCGCTGCCCTGCTGCCTATGGCGCCCGGCGCCACTCCTTTCTCATGTAAACACGCCACCCACTGCAAAAAACTATGCACGCCTGGCGTGCTCCAGGATAAACCCTGCATGGACAGAAAGTCCTCCCATTCGGCCCAATACCTGCGGTATGAATGCCATGTTCTCGCCGCCAGCGACCCTTGCAGCAACTTTAGCGCAGTTCCCCAGAACTCACCACCTGCCAGAGATAAGCAGGACAAACGTCACCCCGCGCCTCAGCTGCAGGCGCAGATTCCCTAAACCTATCCCACTGACCCCTGGACAGCGAATCCGCTATCACGTTGCGGACCCCGGGGACATGTCTCGCCGTGAACATAATGTTATGTCGCAGACAGAGCAGGACAAGCTGACGCAACACGTTAACTACTGGGGGGGAGGAAGCCGATAGCCTGTTGATAGCGTGCACCACGCTCAGGTTATCGCACCAGAAAGTAACCGCCCGGTTCCGTAAGCGCCCGTGCCACAGCTCAACAGCTACTAAGATGGGGAAAAGCTCCAGCAGTGTCAAGTTTTTTAACAACCCTGTGCTGCCCCATGCGGCCGGCCACGGCGCCGCGCACCACGAACCTTCAAAATAGGCACCTAAACCATGACCCCCAGCGGCGTCGGTGTATAGGTGCAGCTGTTGGCTGCTGACAGGTTTGGGTAACCAAATCCTTACGCCATTGAAATCGCGCAGAAATGAGGCCCAGACTGACAGGTCACTCAAGATATCTGCAGAAATCCTAACCGGGGCCCTAGGTAATCTAAGTCCCCTGGTTGCCGCCTCCATTCTGCGATTAAAAATCTTGCCCATAGGGATCACCCTAGACGCGAAATTTAAGAGGCCAAGCAGAGACTGAAAGTCACGCAACGTGGACCTCCCAGCCTCTCTGATGGCTAGAATAGCTGCCAATGCAGCATCAATCTTAGCCCTAGGCAACCTACATTCTCCCTTCGTGGTATCGATTTCGATACCCAGGAAGACAATACGCGTACCAGGTCCTTCCGTCTTTTCCGCTGCCAAAGGAACACCTAGGCGCGAAGAAAGATGAATCATACTAGCAAGCAACCTTGCGCAATCCCCAGATCCTGCCCTACCCATCAACAAGAAGTCATCTAAATAATGCGCTACATGTTCCAGCCCGGACTCGCGAACCACTGCCCAATGCAAAAAGGAACTGAATAATTCAAAGTAAGCGCACGAAATGGCGCAACCCATTGGTAAGCAGCGGTCCACGTAGTACCGATCCTGAAACCTGCACCCCATCAGATAGAAACTCCCCGGATGGATAGGCAGGAGGCGAAAGGCAGATTCAATGTCGACCTTCGCCATCTCCGTCCCTTGCCCCAAACCTTGAATAACCGCCAACGCGGATTCAAAGGATTGGTAAGAAACAGACGTGTCACCCTCATCGAGCACGTCGTTCACGGACGCACCCTCAGGGTGAGACAAATGCTGTATCAGCCTGAACTTCCCGGGCTCTTTCTTTGGCACTACGCCTAGAGGGGAGACAACTAAGTTCCCCAAAGGGGGACTTAAATAAGGGCCGGCCATGCGCCCTAACTCTACTTCCTTGGCTATCTTATCCGCCACGGCCTGTGGATGTTGCGCAACAGATTTCAGGTTGTGAACTATAGGGGAGGAGAAAACGGGGCGCTTAACTGGAATGTAAAAACCATATGACAAACCGGATCTAAGGAAGCCAGCCGCTACCTGATCCGGATATTCCCTAAGCAAGCTACAAATTTCCCCTAGCCTAAGGGGTGTATGCGCCCTTTCCCGCAGCTTGCGGTCTAAATGGGGGCCTCCCCCCGCTTGAATCACGACGCCTGGAGCACTCAGAGCCCGCGTGGGCCCCACTGCAGTAGATGCAGATGTGACGAAAGAGACACTGGGTTCCTTTATCACACTGCTTCTCTTGGAACTTCCAACACTCTCTCCCCCCCGCCGTCTAAACTGCCTATTCGGCATGCCAGGCAACGCCGGCCTCGTGGGAGTAACGACTGCGCTGTCTGATAGCTCCAGGCCCGAGAACAAATCCATTTCCTTCATTCCAAAATGAAGAATCGGATTAGATTCCAACCTGCGCCGGAACTCGGCGTCGTATTGACGCCATGCTGTCCCTTTACCTCTTGTATGAATGTCATCGATGACTTCCATATACTTGAGGATATTCAGGTTATGTTGAGGGTTAGCTTCCAAATAACAAGAAGCCAATACTCGGAAGCACCGCATCCATTCCTCGTATGTCTCAGGTCTCTTGGCTTTCTTATCGCCAGACCCCTCCTCAACTCTCTCTTTCAGATCCTGCGCTAGCCTAGACAGCTCAAAGATCTTAACGTACCTCCCTTCCTTAATACGCCTAGCAACGCGCGGTTTGAGATGTGAATGGAGCGAATGCACGATGCACGGATAAGTATCCGACGTGCTGGCCACTAGCGACTTTGATGAGCAAGCCTGACTACCCGGCTGGGAACCCAGGACTGACAGTCCCTGGGATCCACCCGGCGCCCCTAAGCTAACTGAGCCTACAACGCTGGCCCCCTTTGCGTCCGCTATCTTCCTAATGTACCTAAACAGCTTGCGCTGACCTTTGTCCTTGAAACCTGATGAACTATCAGAGTCCCCTGTGGAGAAACCATCCTCCCCCCTACAGTGTGGTGCAATCAAGGACTCACCAGCTCCAGTAGCTGCTTCTGCTCCTGATGACGCAGGAACCGACACCAAAGGCGTAGGTCGAGGTGTCTGTCGTGCTGCGGGGATCACCACTGCAGCTGACGTCCCGGCTTGACTTGGTGTTGCTGCCGCAGCCTCAGCCGCGGTCGATGTAGATGCTGTCGATGCCATCGCAACCTGTAATACAATAGGGCAAGTGGGGGTATCACCGGAATCGACAATAAGGTTCTGTGCCCCCTGTCCCTGACTCTGTGATACACCTACCCCCTGCAAACTGCCTGGGCCCCTGGCTAAAAGTCTCTTTTTTAAGCTGGCCAAAATATTCATGTACCCCCCTGATTTATTTATGCGTTTCCCAGTGGGGGTTAAATCTACTGCTTGATGTCCCTTCTTAACTGCCCCTTGTCTCGTGCGTTGTGGCTTACTGACCCCTGCAGCCTTTTTGAGAGGACCTTTTCCCTTTTTGCCTGCCCCCTGGCCCTTTCTATAACTCCCAGCCTCACCCTGAGCCCTATTGCCAGGACCGGATACCCCACTTACCTGGGAGGGTATCCGATTGCTGCCTGGCCTGTTGATTGCTGTGTGATGCGCAGCCTCCGGTCTCTGCGCGCGGGCTCTCTCTGAGCAAGATGGCGCCGAGACCCGGAGGGCGCGTGACGTCACCGGGGGCGGAGTCGGCGACGTAACGCGCGCGCGCACCTGGGAGGAAGACCGCATGGCTCCTAGACCATGCGGCGCAGACGGCCCTGCACTAGAAGGCCCTGGATCCGCCTCTCCACCACCGACTACCCTCTGACCGGCAGTCAGAGGAGGAGAGTCGGATCCATCGGACAGACCGGTCTCACTCAGAAGCAAGGGGGACATAGGGTCCCCCTCCACCATGTGAGGATCCGGAGCAGAAGGAGCAGCAGGACCGGTCCCCCCATGCATGCAAGATGCAGGGGCTGCAAACGGCAAGCTGCTAGGCAGGATGGATGTTTGAGGGGGGTTGCCCAAGGGGAAATAAGAGGCCCTAGTCAGTGCAGGGAAGAAAGAAGGGGAGGAAGAGAAAATAGGCACAGCAAGAGAAGAAGAAAAAGAAACAACAGGAACAGAAGAAGGGGAGGAAAAAATTACAGAAGAAGAGACAGAAGAAGAAGGAAGAGGTATAGAATAGGCAGGGAGAAAAGAGGGGGAGGGAGGAGGGGGAGCAGGGAGAGAAGAGGACAGGAGAGCATAAGTAGCATGAGGAAAAGGCATAGCTGAGGGAACAGAGGGAGAGGGAGGAATGATATCACCCATAGTATAGGCTAATGTCCTCCTTCTCTTTTCAGGTGAATCCTGCTCTTCACAAAAACGCCTTGGAGGCCTGGAAGTGCGACGAGGCTTCACCATGCTTCCACCTGCAAGACAGAAAACAGGTTAGTGACCCTACTTCCTGCCTACAGCCCTTAATATAGGTTGTGCAACAACTCCCTCTAGCTGTCAGACCAGCTACACACACACATGCATTAATGCACGTAGCAACTAAGTCAAAAGTTAACCCTTAAGTTGCTGCGTGCTTAATCAGCCCTCCACTTTCCTTATTACTGAATATGTGAAAAAGTATGAAGGAATTGTTCAAAATTCACCAAAATTTCACCACAGTGTCTTAAAGCATTAAAAGTATTGCACACCAAATTTCAGAGCTTTAACCCTTAAATTAACGGAACCGGAGCCGTTTTTACATTTAACCCCTATACAGTCCCAGAATGAGGCTCTGTCTATAACTAGAAAGGCCCCCATCTGAAAAAGGTGTCCAACACAGTGCCTGCCGTTTTTCTAAACATTCCCCAAGATTATAATACCAATAATTAGTTAGAATCTGCATAATATGCCTAGTAAAGCAATTGTTTTAGCCCAGAAAAATGTCTACCAGTTTTTAAGCCCTTTTTGAAGCCCTTTATTCTTTTATGTTTAACTAAGAAAATGGCTTACTGGTCCCCATGAGGGGAAATGACAGCCTTCCAGCATTACATGGTCTTGTTAGAAATATGGCTAGTCATACCTTAAGCAGAAAAGACTGCTAACTGTTTCCCCCAACTGAAGTTACTTCATCTCAACAGTCCTGTGTGGAAACAGCAATCGATTTTAGTTACTGTGCTAAAATCATCTTCCTCTTACAAACAGAAATCTTCATCCTTTTCTGTTTCAGAGTAAATAGTACATACCAGCACTATTTTAAAATAACAAACACTTGATAGAAGAATAAAACTACATTTAAACACCAAAAAACTCTTAACCATCTCCGTGGAGATGTTGCCTGTGCAACGGCAAAGAGAATGACTGGGGTGGGCGGAGCCTAGGAGGGATCATGTGACCAGCTTTGCTGGGACTCTTTGCCATTTCCTGTTGGGGAAGAGAATATCCCACAAGTAAGGATGACGCCGTGGACCGGACACACCAATGTTGGAGAAACAACACTTTTTTGACTGCGTTAAATAATAGCAGTCAGTTTCCTTCACACGTGTGCGTTTAAGTGCCTGCCAGGGCACAGTGTCACCCCAGTGCAACTCATATCTGGTGTAACAGTAGCGTAGATTTAAAAAAAACAACACTTTTTTGACTGTGTTAAATAATAGCAGTCAGTTTCCTTCACATGTGTGCGTTTAACTGCCTGCCTGCCAGGGCACAGTGTCACCCCAGTGCAACTCATATCTGGTGTAACAGTAGCGTAGATTTAAAAAAAACAACACTTTTTTGACTGTGTTAAATAATAGCAGTCAGTTTCCTTCACACGTGTGCGTTTAACTGCCTGCCTGCCAGGGCACAGTGTCACCCCAGTGCAACTCATATCTGGTGTAACAGTAGCGTAGATTTAAAAAAAACAACACTTTTTTGACTGTGTTAAATAATAGCAGTCAGTTTCCTTCACATGTGTGCGTTTAACTGCCTGCCTGCCAGAGCACAGTGTCACCCCAGTGCAACTCAGATCTGGTGTAACAGTAGTGTAGATTTAAAAAAAAACAAAACACTTTTTTTGACTGTGTTAAATAATAGCAGTCAGTTTCCTTCACACATGTGCGTTTAAGTGCCTGCCTGCCAGGGCACAGTGCCACCCCAGTGCAACTCATATGTGGTGTAACAGTAGTGTAGATTTAAAAAAACAAAAACTTTTTTGACTGTGTTAAATAATAGCAGTCAGTTTCCTTCACACGTGTGCGTTTAAGTGCCTGCCTGCCAGGGCTCAGTGTAACCCCAGTGCAACTCATATGTGGTGTAACAGTAGTGTAGATTTAAAAAAAACAACACTTTTTTGACTGTGTTAAATAATAGCAATCAGTTTCCTTCACACATGTGCGTTTAAGTGCCTGCCTGCCAGGGCACAGTGTCACCCCAGTGCAACTCATATGTGGTGTAACAGTAGTGTAGATTTAAAAAAAACAAACACTTTTTTGACTGTGTTAAATAATAGCAGTCAGTTTCCTTCACACGTGTGCGTTTAAGTGCCTGCCGGCCAGGGCACAGTGTCACCCCAGTTCAACTCATATCTGGTGTAAGAGTAGTGTAGATTTAAAAAAAAAAACTTTTTTGACTGTGTTAAATAATAGCAGTCAGTTTCCTTCACACATGTGTGTTTAAGTGCCTGCCTGCCAGGGCACAGTGTCACCCCAGTGCAACTCATATCTGGTGTAACAGTAGTGTAGATTTAAAAAAACAGCACTTTTTTGACTGTGTTAAATAATAGCAGTCAGTTTCCTTCACACATGTGCGTTTAAGTGCCTGCCTGCCAGGGCACAGTGTCCCCCCAGTGCAACTCATATGTGGTGTAACAGTAGTGTAGATTTAAAAAAACAAACACTTTTTTGACTGTGTTAAATAATAGCAGTCAGTTTCCTTCACACGTGTGCGTTTAAGTGCCTGCCTGCCAGGGCACAGTGTCACCCCAGTGCAACTCATATCTGGTGTAAGAGTAGTGTAGATTTTAAAAAAAAAAACTTTTTTGACTGTGTTAAATAATAGCAGTCAGTTTCCTTCACACATGTGCGTTTAAGTGCCTGCCTGCCAGGGCACAGTGTCACCCCAGTGCAACTCATATCTGGTGTAACAGTAGCGTAGATTTAAAAAAACAACACTTTTTTGACTGTGTTAAATAATAGCAGTCAGTTTCCTTCACACGTGTGCGTTTAAGTGCCTGGCTGCCAGGGCAGTGTCACCCCAGTTCAACTCATATCTGGTGTAACAGTAGTGTAGATTTAAAAAAAAAAAACACACTTTTTTGACTGTGTTAAATAATAGCAGTCAGTTTCCTTCACACGTGTGCGTTTCAGTGCCTGCCTGCCAGGGCACAGTGTCACCCCAGTGCAACTCATATCTGGTGTAACAGTAGTGTACATTTCAAAAAACCAACACTTTTTTGATTGTGTTAAATAATAGCAGTCAGTTTCCTTCACACGTGTGCGTTTAAGTGCCTGCCTGCCAGGGCTCAGTCAAACCCCAGTGCAACTCATATGTGCTGTAACAGTAGTGTAGATTTAAAAAAAAAAACACTTTTTTGACTGTGTTAAATAATAGCAATCAGTTTCCTTCACACATGTGCGTTTAAGTGCCTGCCTGCCAGGGCACAGTGTCACCCCAGTGCAACTCATATGTGGTGTAACAGTAGTGTAGATTTAAAAAAACAAAACCTTTTTTGACTGTGTTAAATAATAGCAGTCAGTTTCCTTCACACGTGTGCGTTTAAGTGCCTGCCTGCCAGGGCACAGTGTCACCCCAGTGCAACTCATATCTGGTGTAACAGTAGCGTAGATTTAAAAAAACAACACTTTTTTGACTGTGTTAAATAATAGCAGTCAGTTTCCTTCACACGTGTGCGTTTAAGTGCCTGGCTGCCAGGGCAGTGTCACCCCAGTTCAACTCATATCTGGTGTAACAGTAGTGTAGATTTAAAAAAAAAAAACACACTTTTTTGACTGTGTTAAATAATAGCAGTCAGTTTCCTTCACACATGTGCGTTTCAGTGCCTGCCTGCCAGGACACAGTGTCACCCCAGTGCAACTCATATCTGGTGTAACAGTAGTGTACATTTCAAAAAACCAACACTTTTTTGACTGTGTTAAATAATAGCAGTCAGTTTCCTTCACACGTGTGCGTTTAAGTGCCTGCCTGCCAGGGCTCAGTGTCAGCCCAGTGCAACTCATATGTGCTGTAACAGTAGTGTAGATTTAAAAAAAACAACACTTTTTTGACTGTGTTAAATAATAGCAATCAGTTTCCTTCACACATGTGCGTTTAAGTGCCTGCCTGCCAGGGCACAGTGTCACCCCAGTGCAACTCATATGTGGTGTAACAGTAGTGTAGATTTAAAAAAACAAAAACTTTTTTGACTGTGTTAAATAATAGCAGTCAGTTTCCTTCACACGTGTGCGTTTAAGTGCCTGCCTGCCAGGGCACAGTGTCAGCCCAGTGCAACTCATATCTGGTGTAAGAGTAGTGTAGATTTTAAAAAAAAAAACTTTTTTGACTGTGTTAAATAATAGCAGTCAGTTTCCTTCACACATGTGCGTTTAAGTGCCTGCCTGCCAGGGCACAGTGTCACCCCAGTGCAACTCATATCTGGTGTAACAGTAGCGTAGATTTAAAAAAACAACACTTTTTGACTGTGTTAAATAATAGCAGTCAGTTTCCTTCACACGTGTGCGTTTAAGTGCCTGCCTGCCAGGGCACAGTGTCACCCCAGTGCAACTCATATCTGGTGTAACAGTAGTGTAGATTTAAAAAAAACAACACTTTTTTGACTGTGTTAAATAATAGCAGTCAGTTTCCTTCACACATGTGCGTTTAAGTGCCTGCCTGCCAGGGCACAGTGTCACCCCAGTGCAACTCATATCTGGTGTAACAGTAGTGTAGATTTAAAAAAACAACACTTTTTTGACTGTGTTAAATAATAGCAGTCAGTTTCCTTCACACGTGTGCGTTTAAGTGCCTGCCTGCCAGGGCACAGTGTCACCCCAGTGCAACTCATATCTGGTGTAACAGTAGTGTAGATTTAAAAAAAACAACACTTTTTTGACTGTGTTAAATAATAGCAGTCAGTTTCCTTCACACGTGTGCGTTTAAGTGCCTGCCTGCCAGGGCACAGTGTCACCCCAGTGCAACTCATATCTGGTGTAACAGTAGTGTAGATTTAAAAAAACAACACTTTTTTGACTGTGTTAAATAATAGCAGTCAGTTTCCTTCACACGTGTGCGTTTAAGTGCCTGCCTGCCAGGGCACAGTGTCACCCCAGTGCAACTCATATCTGGTGTAACAGTAGTGTAGATTTAAAAAAAACAAAACACTTTTTTGACTGTGTTAAATAATAGCAGTCAGTTTCCTTCACACATGTGCGTTTAAGTGCCTGCCTGCCAGGGCACAGTGTCACCCCAGTGCAACTCATATCTGGTGTAACAGTAGTGTAGATTTAAAAAAAACAACACTTTTTTGACTGTGTTAAATAATAGCAGTCAGTTTCCTTCACACGTGTGCGTTTAAGTGCCTGGCTGCCAGGGCAGTGTCACCCCAGTTCAACTCATATCTGGTGTAACAGTAGTGTAGATTTAAAAAAAAAAAACACACTTTTTTGACTGTGTTAAATAATAGCAGTCAGTTTCCTTCACACGTGTGCGTTTCAGTGCCTGCCTGCCAGGGCACAGTGTCACCCCAGTGCAACTCATATCTGGTGTAACAGTAGTGTACATTTAAAAAAACCAACACTTTTTTGATTGTGTTAAATAATAGCAGTCAGTTTCCTTCACACGTGTGCGTTTAAGTGCCTGCCTGCCAGGGCACAGTGTCACCCCAGTGCAACTCATATCTGGTGTAACAGTAGTGTAGATTTAAAAAAACAACACTTTTTTGACTGTGTTAAATAATAGCAGTCAGTTTCCTTCACACATGTGCGTTTAATTGCCTGCCTGCCAGGGCACAGTGTCACCCCAGTGCAACTCATATGTGGTGTAACAGTAGTGTAGATTTAAAAAAAACAAAAACTTTTTTGACTGTGTTAAATAATAGCAGTCAGTTTCCTTCACACGTGTGCGTTTAAGTGCCTGCCTGCCAGGGCACAGTGTCACCCCAGTGCAACTCATATCTGGTGTAACAGTAGTGTAGATTTAAAAAAAAACAACACTTTTTTGACTGTGTTAAATAATAGCAGTCAGTTTCCTTCACACATGTGCGTTTAAGTGCCTGCCTGCCAGGGCACAGTGTCACCCCAGTGCAACTCATATCTGGTGTAACAGTAGTGTAGATTTAAAAAAAAAACACTTTTTTGACTGTGTTAAATAATAGCAGTCAGTTTCCTTCACACATGTGCGTTTAAGTGCCTGCCTGCCAGGGCACAGTGTCACCCCAGTCCAACTCATATCTGGTGTAACAGTAGTGTAGATTTAAAAAAACAAACACTTTTTTGACTGTGTTAAATAATAGCAGTCAGTTTCCTTCACACATGTGCGTTTAAGTGCCTGCCTTCAAGGGCACAGTGTCACCCCAGTGCAACTCATATCTGGTGTAACAGTAGTGTAGATTTAAAAAAAACAACACTTTTTTGACTGTGTTAAATAATAGCAGTCAGTTTCCTTCACACGTGTGCGTTTAAGTGCCTGCCTGCCAGGGCACAGTGTCACCCCAGTGCAACTCATATCTGGTGCAACAGTTGTGTAGATTTAAAAAAAACAACACTTTTTTGACTGTGTTAAATAATAGCAGTCAGTTTCCTTCACACGTGTGCGTTTAATTGCCTGCCTGCCATGGCACAGTGTCACCCCAGTGCAACTCATATGTGGTGTAACAGTAGTGTAGATTTAAAAGAACAAACACTTTTTTGACTGTGTTAAATAATAGCAGTCAGTTTCCTTCACACGTGTGCGTTTAAGTGCCTGCCTGCCTGCCGGGCACAGTGTCACCCCAGTGCAACTCATATCTGGTGTAACAGTAGTGTAGATTTAAAAAAAACAACACTTTTTTGACTGTGTTAAATAATAGCAGTCAGTTTCCTTCACACGTGTGCGTTTAAGTGCCTGCCTGCCAGGGCACAGTGTCTCCCCAGTGCAACTCATATCTGGTGTAACAGTAGTGTAGATTAAAAAACTACAACACTTTTTTGACTGTGTTAAATAATAGCAGTCAGTTTCCTTCACACGTGTGCGTTTCAGTGCCTGCCTGCCAGGGCACAGTGTCACCCCAGTGCAACTCATATGTGGTGTAACAGTAGTGTAGATTTAAAAAAAAACAACACTTTTTTGACTGTGTTAAATAATAGCAGTCAGTTTCCTTCACACGTGTGCGTTTAAGTGCCTGCCTGCCAGGGCACAGTGTCACCCCAGTGCAACTCATATCTGGTGTAACAGTAGTGTAGATTTAAAAAAAACAACACTTTTTTGACTGTGTTAAATAATAGCAGTCAGTTTCCTTCACACGTGTGCGTTTAAGTGCCTGCCTGCCAGGGCACAGTGTCACCCCAGTGCAACTCATATCTGGTGTAACAGTAGTGTAGATTTAAAAAAAACAAACACTTTTTTGACTGTGTTAAATAATAGCAGTCAGTTTCCTTCACACGTGTGCGTTTAAGTGCCTGCCTGCCAGGGCACAGTGTCACCCCAGTGCAACTCATATCTGGTGTAACAGTAGTGTAGATTTAAAAAAAACAACACTTTTTTGACTGTGTTAAATAATAGCAGTCAGTTTCCTTCACACGTGTGCGTTTAAGTGCCTGCCTGCCAGGGCACAGTGTCACCCCAGTGCAACTCATATGTGGTGTAACAGTAGTGTAGATTTAAAAGAACAAACACTTTTTTGACTGTGTTAAATAATAGCAGTCAGTTTCCTTCACACGTGTGCGTTTAAGTGCCTGCCTGCCAGGGCACAGTGTCACCCCAGTGCAACTCATATCTGGTGTAACAGTAGTGTAGATTTAAAAAAACAAACACTTTTTTGACTGTGTTAAATAATAGCAGTCAGTTTCCTTCACACGTGTGCGTTTAAGTGCCTGCCTGCCAGGGCACAGTGTCACCCCAGTGCAACTCATATCTGGTGTAACAGTAGTGTAGATTTAAAAAAAACAACACTTTTTTGACTGTGTTAAATAATAGCAGTCAGTTTCCTTCACACATGTGCGTTTAAGTGCCTGCCTGCCAGGGCACAGTGTCACCCCAGTGCAACTCATATGTGGTGTAACAGTAGTGTAGATTTAAAAAAAACAACAATTTTTTGACTGTGTTAAATAATAGCAGTCAGTTTCCTTCACACGTGTGCGTTTCAGTGCCTGCCTGCCAGGGCACAGTGCTGGTGTAACAGTAGTGTACATTTAAAAAAATGCGTGTGTGTCAGGCCTACAGCGTCTACTCTGCCAACTTCTGCCAGTGCACAGTGCCACTCATATCTGTTGTCACAGTAGCTTGCACGCATAGTACCACTAATCGAAAAAAAAAATGACTGGAAGAGGCAGGCCACCCCGCAGGGGCCGTCGTGTTCGTGGTGCTGTGATTCCCTTTGGCCCTAGAATAATGCCCAGTGTTCAGAGGCCACATACCACAAACTGGAACATTTATGACTCTGAGGACATAGTTGACTGGCTAGCACAGGACACCCAATCTTCTACAGCTTCCGCTAGGAACCTTGACGCACCATCCTCCTCCAGCTTAGCTTTGGGCACCTCTCAAGTTACCACTCGCCCGCCTGCCGCCACCACCAACACTAGCACCACAGCCGCTTCACTTGATCTGTCAGAGGAGTTATTTACACATCAATTGGAAGAAATGAGTGATAGTGATGCGCAACCATTATTGCCAGAGGATGTAGATAACAGGAATATGTCTCAGTCAGGCAGCATTACACACATGGACGTATGGTGTGATGATGATGATGTTGTACCCGCTGCTGCTTCCTTTGTTGACTTGTCAGATACAAGTGAAGCGGTTGATGATGACGATGTGTCCGTGGATATCACGTGGGTGCCCGCTAGAAGAGAAGAAAAAGAGGGGGAAAGTTCAGATGGGGAGACAGAGAGGAGGAGGAGACGAGTTGGAAGGAGGAGGAGGTCGTCGCAAGGAGCTAGTGGCACAGTCAGACAGCATGCATCGGCACCCGGGTCAGCCAGACAGCACGCCAATCAACGAATGCTGTTGCCACCACCAGAATGCCATCATTGCAGAGCTCTGCAGTGTGGCATTTTTTTTGTGCGTCTGCCTCTGACAACAGTGATGCCATTTGCAACCTGAGCCAAAAGAAACTGAGTCGTGGGAAGTCCAACACCCACCTAGGTACAACTGCTTTGCGAAGGCACATGATCACACATCACAAACGCCTATGGGATCAACACATGAGTACAAGCAGCACACAAACTCAAAGCCGCCATCCTCCTCCTGGTCCAGCATCTTCAGCCACGTCAACCACTGCTGTCCTCCTTGCCCCCTCTCAACCATCCGCCACTCCGTCTCTCGCCTTGAGCAGCTCCTGCTCATCTGCCCACAGTCAGGTGTCTGTCAAGGACATGTTTGAGCGTAAGAAGCCAATGTCACAAAGTCACCCCCTTGCCCGGCATCTGACAGCTGGCTTGACTGAACTCTTAGCCCACCAGCTTTTACCATACAAGCTGGTGGAGTCTGAGGTGTTCAAAAAATTTGTAGCTATTGGGACACCGCAGTGGAAGGTACCCGGCCGAAATTTCTTTGCACAAAAGACAATCCCAACCTGTACTCGATTGTGCAAAAGGAAGTAATGGCATGTCTGGCACACAGTCTTGGGGCAAGGGTCCATCTGACCACTGATACCTGGTCTGCAAAGCATGGTCAGGGCAGGTATATCACCTACACTGCGCATTGGGTAAACCTGCTGACGGCTGCCAAGCATGGAATGCGTGGCTCTGCAGAGGAGTTGGTGAAACAGCCACGACTTGCAGGCAGGCCTGCTGCCACCTCCTCTATTCCTCCTACTCCATCCTCTTCCATAACGTCCTCGGCTGAGTCCTCTTCTGC
Organism: Bombina bombina; assembly: GCF_027579735.1. NCBI lineage: Eukaryota > Metazoa > Chordata > Amphibia > Anura > Bombinatoridae > Bombina > Bombina bombina. The sequence continues at coordinate 477,894,793 of NC_069501.1, forward strand.
TGCTGCATCTTGCTCCACATCAACGGCACCCCCCCCCCAACTCCCCAGGTACTATTCCACATCCCGGATACAGCAGTGTCACGCCGTCTTGGGGTTGACTTGCCTGAAAGCAGAGAGTCACACCGGACCAGCACTCCTGTCCGCCCTGAACGCACAGGTGGATCAGTGGCTGACTCCGCACCAACTGGAGATCGGCAAAGTGGTTAGTGACAACGGAAGAAATTTTGTGGCGGCATTGATTTTGGGCAAGTTGACACATGTGCCGTGCATGGCACATGTGTGTAATCTGATCGTACAACGCTTTGTGCATAAGTACCCAGGCTTACAGGATGTCCTGAAGCAGGCCAGGAAGGTGTGTGGCCATTTCAGGCGTTCCTACACTGCCATGGCGCACTTTTCAGATATCCAGCGGCGAAACAACATGCCAGTGAGGTGCTTGATTTGCGACAGCCCAGCACATTGGAATTCAACGCTCCTAATGTTCGACCGCCTGATCCAACAAGAAAAAGCCGTTAATGACTATTTGTATGACCGGGGTGCTAGGACAGCCTCTGCGGAGCTGGGAATTTTTTTGCCACGTTACTGGACGCTCATGCGCAATGCCTGTAGGCTCATGCGTCCTTTTGAGGAGGTGACAAACCTAGTCAGTCGCACCGAAGGCACCATCAGCGACATCATACCATTTGTTTTCTTCCTGCAGCGTGCCCTGCGAAGAGTGCTGGATCAGGCCGTAGATGAGCGTGAAGAGGAAGAGTTTTGGTCACCATCACCACCAGAAACAGCCTTATCAGCATTGCTTGCTGGACCTGCGGCAACGCTGGAAGAGGATTGTGAGGAAGAGGAGTCAGAGGAGGAATGTGGCTTTGAGGAGGAGGAGGAAGACCAACCACAACAGGCATCCCAGGGTGCTCGTTGTCACCTATCTGGTACCCGTGGTGTTGTACGTGGCTGGGGGGAAGAAGATACCTTCAGTGAGATCAACGGGGGGACGAGGAACGGGACATGAGTAGCTCGGCATCCAACCTTGTGCAAATGGGGTCTTTCATGCTGTCGTGCTTGTTGAGGGACCCTCGTATAAAAAAGCTGAAGGAGAACGACCTGTACTGGGTGTCCATGCTACTAGACCCCCGGTATAAGCATAAAGTGCCTGAAATGTTACCGAATTACCGCAAGTCAGAAAGGGTGCAGCAGTTCCAAAATAAATTAAAAAGTATGCTCTACACAGCGTATAAGGGTGATGTCACAGCACAACGGAAATCTAACAGTGGAAGAGGTGAAAGTAATCCTCCTCCTCCCATGACCACGCCAGCAAGGACAGGACACTTTACAGACGTGTTGTTGATGGAGGACATGCAGAGCTTTTTTAGTCCTACGCATCGCCACAGCCCTTCGGGGTCCACCCTCAGAGAACGACTCGACCGACAGGTAGCAGACTACCTCGCCTTAACTGCAGATATCGACACTCTGAGGAGCGATGAACCCCTTGACTACTGGGTGTGCAGGCTTGACCTGTGGCCTGAGCTATCCCAATTTGCAATAGAACTTCTGGCCTGCCCCGCTTCAAGTGTCCTGTCAGAAAGGACCTTCAGTGCAGCAGGAGGTATTGTCACTGAGAAGAGAAGTCGCCTAGGTCAAAAAAGTCTAGATTACCTCACCTTTATTAAGATGAATGAGGGATGGATCCTGAAGGGACTGACAGTGGGCGATACATTCGACTAAAAAAGGCCTGATGAGATGAGCTGCCTTGGGCTAAAAATGGTCCACACGCTTCTGTATTTTATCTCTGAATGCCGGATGACTTGCGTGACTTATCCGCCACCAACTAGGGTTCAAGCCGCAATGTTTTAGGGCACTTTCTGCCTGGGAAACAAACATCAATTTTTATGGCCGCTGCTACAGCAGCGGCTGCAACAATACCTAATTTTTCAGGTATGTGTACATGCCTAATTTTTCTGGCCTCTGGTGCTGCCCTGTGGCTTCAAAACCCAAACCAAAAAAAAAGGCACATAACAGGGATTAAACTGATAGGAATAGTACTACTTAACACACCACTCCTATCTGGTGGCACATTAGATTGCACGCGCAGTGCCCCAAATTTGAAGTAGAAGGACCGACCAAGCATCTTTTTCCATCTCCCGGTTCCTAAAATCAATGCCATATACATGTCCCCTGATAGGGGACGTAATAGGGATTAAACTGATAAGAATAGAACTACTTAACACACCACTCATATCTGGTGGCACATTAGATTGCACGCGCAGTGCCCCAAATTTGAAGTAGGAGGACCGACCAAACATCTTTTTCCATCTCCCGGTTCCTAAAATCGATGCCATATACACGTCCCCTGATAGGGGACGTAACAGGGATTAAACTGATAAGAATAGAACTACTTAACACACCACTCATATCTGATGGCACATTAGATTGCACACACAGTGACCTAAATTTGAAGTAGGAGGACCGACCAAGCATCTTTTTCCATCTCCCGGTTCCTAAAATCGATGCCATATACACGTCCCCTGATAGGGGACGTAACAGGGATTAAACTGATAAGAATAGAACTACTTAACACACCACTCATATCTGGTGGCACATTAGATTGCACGCGCAGTGCCCCAAATTTGAAGTAGGAGGACCGAACAAGCATCTTTTTCCATCTCCCGGTTCCTAAAATCAATGCCATATACACGTCCCCTGATAGGGGACGTAACAGGGATTAAACTGATAAGAATAGAACTACTTAACACACCACTCCTATCTGGTGGCACATTAGATTGCACGTGCAGTGCCCCAAATTTGAAGTAGGAGGACCGACCAAGCATCTTTTTCCATCTCCCGGTTCCTAAAATCGATGCCATATACACGTCCCCTGATAGGGGACGTAACAGGGATTAAACTGATAAGAATAGTACTACTTAACACACCACTCCTATCTGGTGGCACATTAGATTGCACGCGCAGTGCCCCAAATTTGAAGTAGGAGGACCGACCAAGCATCTTTTTCCATCTCCCGGTTCCTAAAATCGATGCCATATACACGTCCCCTGAAAGGGGACGTAACAAGGATTAAACTGATAGGAATAGTACTACTTAACACACCTTATAATAACACAGAGAGAGGCAACGCAGAGAGAGGAGTCTGAAGAAGAGGAGTCAGAGGAGGAAGGTGGCTTTTAGGAGGTGGAAGACCAAACACAGCAGGCGTCCCAGGGGGCTTGTTGTCACCTTTCGGGGACCCTTGGTGTTGTACGTGGCTGGGTGGAGGAAGAGTCCTTCAATGACATCAGTGAGGACAAGGAACGGGACATGGCTAGCTTGGTATCCAACCTTGTGCAAATGGGGAGTTTGCGGTTGTTCAAATGGACTGTTTGCGGTTATTTGCGGTGCGTTAAAGGGACAGTCTAGGCCAAAATAAACTTTCATGATACAGATAGAGCATGTCATTTTAAACAATTTTCCAATTTACTTTTATCACCAATTTTGCTTTGTTCTCTTGGTATTCTTAGTTGAAAGCTTAACCTAGGAGGTTCATATGCTAATTTCTTAGACCTTGAAGCCCACCTCTTTCAGATTGCATTTTAACAGTTTTTCACCACTAGAGGGTGTTAGTTCACGTATTTCATATAGATAACACTGTGCTCGTGCACGAGAAGTTATCTGGGAGCAGGCACTGATTGGCTAGACTGCAAGTCTGTCAAAAGAACTGAAAAAAGGGGCAGTTTGCAGAGGCTTAGATACAAGATAATCACAGAGGTTAAAAGTATATTATTATAAATGTGTTAGTTATGCAAAACTGGGAAATGGGTAATAAAGGGATTATCTATCTTTTAAAACAATAAAAATGCTGGTGTAGACTGTCCCTTTAAACGGGGAGTTTGGTCTGTCACTGTGAAGCGGGCGTAACCCTTACACTACAAAGGGTAGAGAGAGGGTGCCACAATAGCGTGATACCGTCTGGAAATGCAGGTACAGATGAAAGTAAGTAATATGCTTACCAGATAGTGTAGCACTGTGCTGTGACCAAATTGGAAATTAAAAAAGGGTAACAAAGTTAAAGAGAGACATGCATATAAATAGGAGTCTATACTTTTTAACCTGTTAATTGCATTGTAAAAGTAAAAAAGTATAATCGCTTTGTTTTCATTAAAAATTGACACGTATGTAATCTCACTTGATAATTTGTTGCAGTGAACACAATCTTTTATAAAAACAAGGGAAGAAATATTTGATTATAAAAAGAGTCAAAAATTGTGTATATATATATATGTAAAAAACAGATTGTTTTCAAAAAAAGTTTTTTCCTTTATATATATACTAGCACTAAAGCTCGTGTACACGGGCCATTTTTTTCAGAACAGCGGTCCCACCCCTTGCTCTCTCCCCCCTTTCTTTTGCTCTCTCTTCCCCCCTCTCTTTTGCTTTCTTTCCCCCTCTCTTTTGCTTTCTCTCCCCCCTCTCCTTTGTTCTCTCTCTCCCCTCTTTTGCTCTCTCTCTCCCCTCTTTTGCTCTCTCTCTCCCCTCTTTGGCTCTCTCCATCCTTTCTTTTGCTCTCTCTCCCCCCTCTTTGGCTCTCCCCCCCCTCTTTGGCTCCCCCCCCTCTTTGGCTCTCTCCCCTCTTTTGCTCTCTCTCCTCTTTGGCTCTCTCTCTCCCCTCTTTGGCTCCCCCCCCCTTTGGCTCTCTCTCCCCCCTCTTTGGCTCTCTCTCCCCCCTCTTTGGCTCTCTCTCCCCCCTCTTTGGCTCTCTCTCCTCTTTGGCTCTCTCTCTCCCCCCTCTTTGGCTCTCCCCTCCCCTTTGGCTCCCCCCCTCTTTGGCTCTCCCCCCCCCCCCCTCTTTTGCTCTCCCCTCCCCTCTTTGGCTCTCTCCCCCCTCTTTTGTTCTCTCCCCCCTCTTTGGCGCTCTCCCCCCCTCTTTGGCTCTCTCCCCCCCTCTTTGGCTCTGCCCCCCCCTCTTTGGCTCTGCCCCCCCTCTTTGGCTCTCTCTCCCCCCTCTTTGGCTCTCTCCCCTCTTTTGCTCTCCTCTTTGGCTCTCTTTCCTCTTTGGCTCTCTTTCCTCTTTGGCTCTCTCTCTCCCCCCTCTTTGTCTCTCCCCCCCTTCTCTTTGGCTCTCTTCCCCCCCTTCTCTTTGGCTCTCTTCCCCCCCTTCTCTTTGGCTCTCTCTCCCCCCCCTTTGGCTCTCTCCCCCCCCCCTCTTTGGCTCTCTTTCCTCTTTGGCTCTCTCTCTCCCCCCTCTTTGTCTCTCCCCCCCTTCTCTTTGGCTCTCTTCCCCCCCTTCTCTTTGGCTCTCTTCCCCCCCTTCTCTTTGGCTCTCTCCCCCCCCCTTTGGCTCTCTCCCCCCCCCCCTCTTTGGCTCTCTCTCCCCCCTCTTTGGCTCTCTCTCCCCCCTCTTTGGCTCTCTCTCCTTTTTGGCTCTTTTTCCTCTTTGGCTCTCTCTCTCCCCCCTCTTTGGCTCTCCCCCCCTTCTCTTTGGCTCTCTTCCCCCCCTTCTCTTTGGCTCTCTTCCCCCCCTTCTCTTTGGCTCTCTCTCCCCCCCCTTCTCTTTGGCTCTCTCCCCCCCTTCTCTTTGGCTCTCTCCCCCCCCCCTTCTCTTTGGCTCTCTGCCCCCCCCTTCTCTTTGGCTCTCTGCCCCTCCTTCTCTTTGGCTCTCTGCCCCCCCCTTCTCTTTGGCTCTCTGCCCCCCCCCTTCTCTTTGGCTCTCTGCCCCCCCCTTCTCTTTGGCTCTCTGCCCCCCCCTTCTCTTTGGCTCTCTGCCCCCCCTTCTCTTTGGCTCTCTGCCCCCCCCCTTCTCTTTGGCTCTCTGCCCCCCCTTCTCTTTGGCTCTCTGCCCCCCCCTTCTCTTTGGCTCTCTGCCCCCCCCCTTCTCTTTGGCTCTCTGCCCGCCCCCGCCTTCTCTTTGGCTCTCTGCCCCCCCCGCCTTCTCTTTGGCTCTCTGCCCCCCCCGCCTTCTCTTTGGCTCTCTGCCCCCCCGCCTTCTCTTTGGCTCTCTGCCCCCCCCTTCTCTTTGGCTCTCTGCCCCCCCCTTCTCTTTGGCTCTCTGCCCCCCCCTTCTCTTTGGCTCTCTGCCCCCCCTTCTCTTTGGCTCTCTGCCCCCCCCTTCTCTTTGGCTCTCTGCCCCCCCCTTCTCTTTGGCTCTCTGCCCCCCCCCCCCTTCTCTTTGGCTCTCTGCCCCCCCTTCTCTTTGGCTCTCTGCCCCCCCCTTCTCTTTGGCTCTCTGCCCCCCCTTCTCTTTGGCTCTCTGCCCCCCCTTCTCTTTGGCTCTCTGCCCCCCCCTTCTCTTTGGCTCTCTGCCCCCCCCCCTTCTCTTTGGCTCTCTGCCCCCCCTTCTCTTTGGCTCTCTGCCCCCCCCCCCTTCTCTTTGGCTCTCTGCCCCCCCCCCCTTCTCTTTGGCTCTCTGCCCCCCCTTCTCTTTGGCTCTCTGCCCCCCCCCCCTCCTGCTCCCTCTCTGGCTCTGTCTTCGCGGGACCCCGCCCGGCCACGCCCCATCGCGGCAACACCCGCCCGGCCAGGCCCCTCGCGACGCCCGGCCACGCCCCTCGCGATGCCCGGCCACGCCCCTCGCGACGCTCCCGTCGGCCACAAACAGCTGTGAGGTCTGGGGAGCGCGTTGCCGCTTCTCACGCAGCAGACCTCACAGCTGTTGAGTAGCTCGCGCTCCCTATCTCACAGCTGCTTGTATGCTGTGTACCTCGCGCTCCCAATCTGTCAGCTGTCAGCTATGCCGAGGTGCGCGAGAATAGAATCTAAGGCAAAGTGTTTGTCTGTACTGCGCATGACGGCTTCAGACAAACACTTGTCTTTTATAATATAGGATGAGGTGTGTTGTTTATAAATAATTGCTTAATATATATATATATATATATATATATATGTAAAAAACAGATTGTTTTAAAGAAAGGTTTCTTTCTTTATATGTGTATGGTGTGTGTTGCTTGTAAATATTTGCTCAATAGTTGATGATCCATGTCCAGAATTGTATTCATAATATCATTCCTATTTTAATTAATCAGTATCTGTGTTGAAACTTAATTTGTGTATGTCCTATTATTACTTGGGTGATCCAAACCAAAATAAATAAAGCTGAAGAGCTGCCTGTTGTTAGGCAATTGCTATCTTTAATGTCTGTGAGCTCTGTGTGTCTGCTGATCTAAGGTTTAAACTAAAATGAAGGAGGATTCTAATCTATATGATATCAAATCATTGTAAGTTACTGTACAAATGAGCTGGCTTTCTCATTGGTTGATGATATCATTCACAATCATATGATCACTGCCTGGATGTGTGATTTTGCACTGTTATTACATGGATGTGTTTGGCCAATGAGTGTTATAGACTTCGTTGTGAATTAGAGTGTGAACACGGTGTTAGGATATGCAAAGAATGTTTGAATAAATATTTGTATATAATATTTTATTAGATTAAGAAGAAGAGAGGGTAGTGTTAAAAAAATAATAATAATGATATGGGATTCTGGTGAAAAGTGTGTTGAATGGTGAAGAGACTGTATTTAGTGCTAATAAAAGATTGTTCTGTGTAAATGTTATTGGTGGAAAAATGGAATAGTGTATTAATGTGATTTGAAAAATGGAATAGTGTATTAATGTACTAGCCACTGCTAAGTGCTAGCCAGCTTTCACGCACTGGTCACAGCACAGTGCTACACTATCTGGTAAGCATATTACTTACTTTCATCTGTACCTGCATTTCCAGACGGTATCACGCTATTGTGGCGCCCTCTCTCTACCCTTTGTATTTCAACAGTTGTCCTACACTCTCTGGGATCAAGAGGAGCAGCCTGACCCACTACATCAAAAAGGAGGATACTTCTATCCCTTCAACCTACCATCACTATATGGACATTTTTCAGGACTGATACGGTAGACCCGTTCCACTAGATTTACAAGTATATTGTTCAACACTTTATAACATTCTTTTTTTTTCCTTCATAACACCAGCGCGCTTTTCTATCCCTTCACTGGGATACGATCGTAACCCTTACACTACCTGATCAATACAACATCATACCTGATGTTTTAAAGCACGTTATTCCAAACAATTTAGGAATGTTAGGTGATTTATGCCCTTTATGGATTAAAACCAGACTCTGCATCAACTATGTAATTTTCCATGGGAGTTTTGGCATGGATCCCCCTCCGGCATGCCACAGTCCAGGTGTTAGTCCCCTTGAAACAACTTTTCCATCACTATTGTGGCCAGAAAGAGTCCCTGTGGGTTTTAAAGTTTGCCTGCCTATTGAAGTCTATGGCGGTTCGCCCGTTCGCGAACAGTTGTGGAAGTTTGCGTTCGCGAACCCAAATATTTATGTTCGCAACATCACTACCCCCCAACCCCATATACGTGGCGGCTAGACGAATCCCTACTGAAACACATACCGACACACCAAAAAAATCTTCAACTCTCCAAGAATACTTCCAGCACAATACACTTCCCGAAACATCCCCTATGACCCTCTGGGAGGTGGACAAATCGGTAATTAGAGGGGAATACATTAAACAAAGATCTATACTATGGAAATCTTTCAATCAAGCAATATTACATAACACAAATAAATTCAATTCCCTTGAGTTACAACACAAACAATATCCAAATGATCATCACATTCAATCTGATCTAACTCAAACTAGTAAAGAATTAAACCCTCTACTCATGAAAGAAGCTCAGAGAAAAGCTCTTTACTTGAAAAAAATATATTTTCACGAAGGGAACCATGCAGGCTCTCTTTTAGCGAGAGCTCTCAGATAAAAAACAAACAAAACTCAAATCTACAAACTAAAAAAAAGTGACGGGGCACCCACACATGATAGCAAAATGATAGCAGACCAATTTAGTAAGTATTATAATCAATTGTATAACCTTCCTCAAAACACATCACCAGCTCACATGGCAAATATGAGAGATTACATCAAAGGGGCACAATTAACTAGTTTGAGCCATGCATAAGTTAGAGGACCCAATTTCTTTTACAGAAATTCTAAATGCCATTAATGACCTTCCACAAAAGAAAAGCCCTGGCCCGGTTTCACTAACGGATACTATAAAAAATATAAGACTTTATTAGCCCCCCATCTATTAAAACTTTTTCTTTTGCTAAAAAACAACTCTCCACTGTCCCCTGGTATGCAGGAAGCGCATATTGCGGCAATTTTAAAACCTGGGGAAACTCGCAGCTACAGGCCTATCTCCCTATTGAATTCCAATTTGAAAATTTTAGGGAAATCCTCTCCAAAAGAATTAATTCTATAATCCAAGACTTAATACATACCGATCAAGTCGGATTTGTCCCGCGTCGAGAGGCCCAGGACAATACTATAAGAGCTTTGACATTAGCTTCCTATGCCAGAACTTGGAATATTAAGGCGGTTTTCATTATAGTCAATGCTGAGAAAGCTTTTGACTGCATAAATTGGAACTTCCTTAAAGCTACATTAGAGGCCTTTGGCTTCAGCGAGAAAATGATCATTTGGATATTCAGTCTGTACTCCTCTCCCTCTGACCGTGTAAGAGTTAATAACATTTTATCTAATCCTTTTTTTATATTTCTAACGGTACCCGTCAGGGATGCCCTCTCTCCCCACTGTTATTCATCCTCTCAATGGAAGTACTTGACTCTTACATCCGAAGGGATCAAAATATTAAAGGAATCCCAATTGGCCCACATGATCTCAAAATTGCACTATATGCAGACAACCTTCTCTTCTCTCTAACCTCTCCTAACCGTACAATCCCACTCCTCCTAGAGAGCTTAAGCTTGTTCGACACTTACTCTGATTTCTCGATTAATCTCCAGAAATCCAAAATCCTAAACGTTTCCATTTCCTCTTCTGATTTCCAACAGTTAGATAAGATTAGTCCCCTTAAACTTCAAAAAGAGTCGGTTAAATACCTAGATATCAACCTATCCCCATACCCTCATATCCTCTTTGAAAGAAATTATAAACTTTTATTTTACAACACCCAACGAGAACTATCAAACTGGGCATCTAAACCTCTCTCTTGGTGGGGCAGGATTCAATCTATTAAAATGACAACACTCCCAAAAATCCTGTACATCTTACAAGCCATTCCAATTTCTTTCCCTGCATGGTACATAACTCAACTACAATCGCTTATAAATAATTACATATGGGGTAAACTTCGGCCACGTATGAACAAAAGTACACTTTACAAATCCATTGACAACGGTGGTCTGAGCCTCCCTAACATTAAATATTACTACACTGAATTCTGGATTGGCATGGTTCCTCCAAAACTAAAGCATGGGTCTCTTTAGATTCCCATCTACTAAGAATCCCAGAAGTGGGAGCAGCGTGTTGCACCCCTAGTGATCTGAGACCCCTAAATGCACAGAATTAAAGATACATAAACACCTATTCCACATGTGGAATTCAGTTGTTACTGCAAAAAACAATATCTCCAATATTTGCTCACCTCTCTTTCCGGTTCCCCTCAATACAGAACTAGTGGGGGGGTTGGACAATAAATTCCGTAGATCCTGCGAGTGGGATCATACTACTCCGTTAGCTAGGTTCATTGAACATTGACAACTAATAGATAGAGATAAATTCAACACCGTTAATATGCGTAGGCCGGGGAACTGGTTAAAGCACGCACAACTCTCACATTTCATATCCTCTAGTCCGTATAAATCTGACCTATTAAGAAACCTTACTCCCTTTGAGACACTATGTTTAGACAACAAGCCAGTTCTACACCCATTATCAATAGCACATAAACTTTTACAAACGGCAGACTCTGCACCCCTCCCAAAATACACCACTAAATGGCAGCAAGACTTACACTTAACATTCGATAGAGCTAGATGGACCAAAAATTTTTGCAATACACGTAAATCCTCTACTTCCCCACTGATACTGAAGATAAACTATAAGATGTTGATGCGGTGGTATATGATCCCTACAAGATTGCATTCCATCTATCCAGGTGCTTCCCAGGTATGCTGGAGTGGCTGTGGAGAACATGGTTCCTTGATTCATATTTGGTGGCAATGTCCCAAAATCACGCCCTTATGCGGACCGTGGAATCTCATTTTGCAAGATCCTCTCGAGGGATCTGGCCTTATCTCCTGAGTGTGTGTTACTTAATGACCTTCCCAAAGTCAAATGCAGACTACACCTCTATCTTATACAAATATGCTTAAATGCAGCCAAATCTTTAATAGCTAGGTACTGGAAGTCCCCTCTAATGTCCTCAAACACACTATGGTTAAACAGAGTTGCTGAAGTTTTAGATCTGCCCTGTAGAGGGGTGAATGCAAGTTGGGCCTTTGATGATATTATTGCAATTCTGACAATAAAGGCATGGAAAACAAGTTCTTATCTCCAATATACCCTTGGTTCACATTCCTCTTTGGGCCCACATCAGCTTTAACCAATGTATCTTTAAGGGTTTTACCCCTTCTAAATGCCGTCATAGGGGGGCTAAGAAATTCTTTAACATGTGGATTGGAAATCTGTAAAATATGCCAATGTTTTCTCAACACTTTCTGTATTTGACTACTCCAAGGGGAATATTCATTTACAAAAATCATTTTTGTATTACTTTTAGTTTTTATCCTCTCTTTGAGTAAATTAGTCCTAGTGATTTGTAATGCATCTCGCATTCCCTGTTGGATTATATCTGTCGGATACCCTCTCTGTTTGAAGTGTTCACCCATTTCTGACAGCCTTTCATTTGTTTCATCTATATGGCGCCACATGGTGGCGCTATATAGATGATATTTTCGGCATTTGGTTGGGGGACATTGGAACCCTGGAACAATTTGTTGGGGATCTTAATTGCGCTACACAGCATAACAAATTCAAATTGATTATCAGTGAGGAAAGGATTGACTTTCTGGATACCTCTATATATAAAAAGGATGGTATGTTAGCTGTAGACCTTTTCAAAAAACAAATAGATTATAACAATTTGTTGCACTTTAATAGTGCACATCCTCCTGCTCTGTTGAAGAGTCTACCCAGAAGCCAATTCATGTGTGTGAGACGGATTGTCTCTGATGAAAATTGGGTAAAAGAAAGGCTGTCAGAAATGGGTGAACACTTCAAACAGAGAGGGTATCCGACAGCTATAATCCAACAGGGAATGAGAGATGCATTACAAATCCCTAGGACTAATTTACTCAAAGAGAGGATAAAAACTAAAAGTAATACAAAAATGATTTTTGTAAATTAATATTCCCCTTGGAGTAGTCAAATACAGAAAGTGTTGAGAAAACATTGGCATATTTTACAGATTTCCAATCCACATGTTAAAGAATTTCTTAGCCCCCCTATGACTGCATTTAGAAGGGCTAAAAACCTTAAAGATACATTGGTTAAAGCTGATGTGGGCCCAAAGAGGAATGTGAGCCAAGGGTATATTGGAGATAAGAACTTGGGATGTTTTCCATGCCTTAATTGCCAGAATTGCAATAATATCATCAAAGGCCCAACTTGCACTCACCCCTCTACAGGCAAGAAATATAGGTTGAAGGATTACTATACTTGTAATTCTAAGTTTGTGGTATACCTAATCAAGTGTTCATGTGGGTTGGGGTATGTTGGCAAGCCCACCCGCAAGGTACGGGAGTGCATTAACCAACACAAAAGCAACATCAGGACAGGAAATTTAGAAGCACCTGTATCCAGCCATTTCATTATGGCTGGACATCAAATAAATCAACTCAGATTCTAGGTACTTGAACACATAAGAACACCTAGGAGAGGTGGAAACAGAATAAAAACACTAAAGTACAGGGAATTATATTGGATACATGAGTTAGGGACTATGACCCCTAATGGAATGAATAGGGAGATGGATTGGAGTGTATGCTAGTGAGTATTAGCAATTATATATTGAACAATAAAAATTTATAGCCTAGAAACTAGGTATTAAATACTAAAAATGAAATGGTGATAAAAAAAGTTTTTGACTAACTTCTTTACATATACTTTATTGAAGGTCTCTTTGAATATTGTTTGAATAATTCAGAATTTGGCCACTAGATGGAATTCAGTTCAGAAAAAGATGGTCAAGGGTTAATACAGGTGGAAGTAGGTGTGGTAGGCGGAGCTTTAGCCTATTTAAGGTTGGTTTTAAATGTTTTATGTTAGACATGACTAAGGACATTGGCCCGAAACGTTGTCTGTTTTAGTTGGCACAATAAAGTAAAAATGTTTTAACTCTTTTTGGTGGTGCTGCTATATTATTTTTTAATTGGATATTTTTAGACCATGGTGCAGGTCTATTAGCTGGCACACCTGCAAACATTTTGTTGCAAACCCATAAGTGGGAATTACCTTGGTGCCTGTGCATTTTTTGGATTTATCAACTATATTTCCTCTCTCATTGTGAAATATTCCTCATCCTGTCCTCTTCGATCAACCTCTGACCTACAGTACGTCTCTACACTCCTGTTATCTCTAAGTCCCACTCCCGCCTCCAAGACTTCGCAAGTGCTGCTCCTGTCCTCTGGAACTCTCTACCCCGCTCCATAAGACTTTCTCCAACCTTGTATAGCTTCAGACGCTCCTTGAAAACTCACCTATTCAGAGAGGCTTACCAACCAAACTAATACATGTACATGAACTGACCGACTCACTGTTGAAAATACAACCGATGTAACAAGCTACCCAACCTTATGTCTCTGCACCCTTAACCTATAGACTGTGAGATCTCCAGAGCAGGGCCCTCTTCCTCCTGTACTAGATTTGTTTAGTTTTGTTATGTTTTGTATTTTATCACAAATCTTTGTCATTGTATACCCCTATCATTGTACCCAGCGCTACGGAATTTGGCGGCGCTTTACAAATAAATGATAATAATAATAATGTCATTTTACACAGTAACCAAAAAAATACTATACATAAATCAGAGTCAGAGTGTCATGAATACCTCATGATGTAGATGTTGATGGGTTAATTTTCTTTAGCTTGTGTGCTAAAAACATTTGTTTTTTTTCAGAAGAAATTTGTTGCTGTGTTTTCCCTTAGATAAGCAAGAGCTTTCACCCTGCGCAACTCTAGCTGTTGCTAGGGGCGCGGCGTCTCCTTGCTTCTCCTTCCCTGCTCGTTGCCAGGGGTTGTGTTGGGTCTGGATGCATGCGGCACTGACGTCATCGCCGTACGCTCCTTATACTGGTCGGACCTGTGTGGCGCGAACCCTGCGCCTATTAGATATGTGCATGATCGAAAAATTTGTTTCAGTTTGGATCGATTCAGAGTTTTTCTAATTTGGTTTCGGATCGATTCGAATTCGGAAAACTTCAAATTAATTTGTTTTGGATTCGTTTCGGATTCATTCGGATTAAAAAAAAAATCGGCTGGATTCGGTTGATTCGGTTCGGAAATTCGGAATTTCGGTATGTGTGCTGTGTATTAGACTAGTATAATGTATTGTATATTAGGTGTAACCCATAGCAGAGTGATATAACCTAATATACTGTACAATACTAGTGTAATCCATGGCCATCCGAATTTACCGAATAAATCCGAACTTATTCGGATTTATTCAGTAAATTCGGCAGTATTTTAATTCGGAAATTCGGTTCGATCCGAATCTCCGAATTTGCGAATTTTCCGAATCGATCCGAAACTAATTGCACATATCTAGCGCCTATGTAAGTTTTTTTACTACGATCTGTCACTGCCCAACTATAGATGTTACTTTGTGTGCTACTGGGTATGACAGATCGTTGTATTATATTGCCTACTTGTGTATGATCCCTGCCTGTCTGACTACTCTGCCTGCTATACCCCTTAACTACTGGATTGATATACTGCTGCTGGACCCTGCCTGACTACTCTGCTTAATAACCCCTGTTGTTCTTTGTCACGGATACCAGGCTGAAAGGGTTAAACCCCTACCCCCTATAACCTTTCCCCTGTTGTTATCTAGTCTAAGTGTGAAGTGTTTTTCTGTTAATTGTGTGAGTCATCCATTGTCCTTTTGTAAGTCAGGATGTGATTAGAATCTGTTTAACTAACCATTGTCTGATGTTTGTCTCATTGTATAATATTTGTTTCAATTTGTGTAGTAACTACCCCCATGTGTTGGAAATGTCTAAAAGCTGTGTTTTCTGTGCAATAAACCCCTACCCCCTATTTCCTCACCCCTGTTATTATCTAGTCTAGGTGTAAAGTGTCTTTCTGCTATTGTGTGAGTCATTCATTGTCCTTTTGTAAGTCAGGATGTGATTAGCATCTGTTTAACTAACCATTGTCTGATGTTTGTCTCATTGTATAATATTTGTTTCTATTTGTGTAGTAACTACTCCCATGTTTTGGAAATATATAAAAGCTGTGTTTTCTGTGCAATAAAGCAGTTCTTGTTTCACCTGAATATGTTATTTAGGTGAGCTCCAGTTAAAAATCACTTTTCCTGGGCTACATAGCAGCCTGTTCAAGGCAGAGTAAGGATTCTCAGGCAGAGCTACTCAGCCTGGGTAGCTGGAGTCTGTCACAGGGTGGGACCCTGGGTACTGATGCTGTTGGGCATCAGGGGTGGCTACAGGCTGTGGTCACTTGCCAGCTACATAGCTGCAGTCGGCAGGGAGGAAGCAGGACCCCTTGGGCGGAGCTACCCAGTCTGGGTAGCCGGGGTATCTGTCACATTCTGGATTGCCTCTTTGTTGCCGAACCCTGCCTGACCATTCTAGTAGTGTGCCCTTGGACTGTTTTGCTGTTGCCAAACCCTGCCTGCTTGACCATTCTAGTGGTCTGCCCTTGGACTGCTTTGTTGTTGCTGCTGGGGACTGTCCTCCCTGTGGTGAGTGCCGCCTTCCTCAACTTACTAACTTTCTCTGCTCTGGGATATTCCCTATCATTCCGCCTCAACGCCGGGATAACAAGACTACTGGCCGAGTTCGGTCTGATAGAGGACAATCCCATGAGCATTACATTATACTTGGGCCATGGAGCCAGATGAGGTGGCACAAGCTGTTTATCTTCAGGGACAGATGTTGGGAACCCATACCACACAGTGGCAGAATATGGATTCCAAGCTGGAGGCTATTACTGCTCAACTCTAATTACTAGTTACATCGAGGAATACCGCTCCTGTTGTTTCACTGCCAGTCCCTACTCCTAGTACTGTGACTTCTTCCTCTGCTTCTGGAAGTAAACCCTGGATACCTTTGCCTGACAAATATTAAAGTACTATGGATTGCAGGGTTTTTCTTAACCAATGCAGGCTGCACTTCCGCAATGATGCTCACACCTTTCAGTCTCACCAGTCAAGGATTACCTTTATCATTTCCTTGCTGAAAGACAAGGCCCTAGCCTGGGTCTCTCCTCTTCTGGAACAGAATGCTCCACTCCTGCATGATGCTGATGATTTTGTTTCTGCTTTATCTTCTGTGTTTGGGACTTCTGGCCGTACCTCTGCTGCAGAATATTCTCTCCTGGATCTCGGCCAGGGCAATAGAACTGTGACACAGTTTGCCATCGAGTTTCGCAACTTGGCACTTGAAACCACTTGGGATGGCAGTGCTCTCAAGGCAGCCTTTAGGAGGGGTCTGCATGAATGTATCAAAGATGAACTCACCTATTGTGATATTCCTTCTTCTTTGGATGACTTTATAGCACTTTGTATCCATCTGGACTCTCGCTTTCAGGAGAAACAAGTTGAGGGAGACAGAACAAGGAGGGTCCTCCCTTCCTGTCCTCCTGTTCATCCGGTTCTGGCAGCATCCTCTACCCCTTCAGCAGCTCCAGTTACCTCAGTGAAGGAACCCATGGATCTCTCCTCCTACAAACCTTCGGAGTCTGAAAGACAGAGAAGAAGTAGACTATGCTTTTATTGTGGATCTAACTCCCACCAACTAAAGGACTGTGACATTTGGCCGGGAAAAGCCAATGCTTAGGGGATAACACAGGAGTACCTCTAAGCATGATCTCTACTAAATCCCCTCACTTCTCTCGGATCCTGGTACCTGTTACCCTTACCTTCCTTCAGAATACTGTCCACACTCAAGCTTTCATTGATTCAGGGGAAGCTGGAATCTTCCTGGATCACCGTTTCATGATTCAAGCTGGCTTGCCTCTTTTGCAGAAAAGACATTGACTCAAGATAACTACTCTGGATGGCACCCCCCTTGGTTCAGGCTTGATCCATTTTGAGTCAGAACCCCTGACCCTGACTGTGGGAGTCCTTCACACTGAACAGGTGCAGTTCTAGGTCATTCATTCCCCAGCACAGCCTGTCATCCTTGGCTTTGGGTACATAATCCACAGTTTGACTGGGCTGAAGGACAACTGGCCTCCTGGGGTACCTCCTTTTTCCACTCCTGCCTTGCTAAAATTACTCCTCTGCTCCGCATTCCCATAGCCAGTATAGACTCCTTCAAACCTTCCTTCAGTATATGCGGACTTTGAGGATGTGTTTGAGAAAAAGGCAGCCGACGTGCTGCCACCCCACCGTCCTTATGACTGCAAGATAGACCTATTTACCGGAGCCCCACTTCCTAAAGGGAGGATTTATCCACTCTCCAAGGCTGAAACCAATTCCATGGAGGAGTACATCCAAGAGAACCAAGCTAAAGGTTTTATTCACCCTTCCTCCTCTCCTGCTGGGGCAGGATTCTTTTTTGTCAGTACAAAGGATGGTGGGCTCAGACCCTGCATCGACTACAGGGCGTTGAACAACATAACCATCAAGAATCGCTATCCCATACCATTGATCACTGAACTGTATGACTCACTCCAGGATGCTCGTGTCTTCACCAAACTGGACTTAGGTGGGGCATACAATCTAATTTGCGTCTTTCCAGGCCACAAATGTAAGACTGCCTTCAACACAAGATCTGAGAGCATACAAATAGCTATTATAACCTGATACATTGATCTAACATCCTATGCTCTTAAACAGTGTAACAAGAATCCTGTCTTCTAAACTAAATAGACGAATAGATAGTAGAGAAAGAGGGGGTAGGGAGGGCGGGGAGAAAAAAAACAAAAAACACAAAACCACCACACACACACACACACACACAGTCATTCCATATATACTAATTCCTACTCCATACTCCAGCTTTGGGGAAATATGCCTGCTATGATATTAACCATTACAGATTCTGTATTTCTAAGAGGCGCTATCAGTTGTGTTTGTATATTCGGGGATAATGATAGAATTAATTTTCCCCATTTCTTAAAAAAAGCATCTAAATGATCATTAGAAAAGTCTCGTAGATTATATTGTTCTGACATACATTGTCTAACTAACCCGTTTTTACATGCCACCAGTTTAGGGGCTTTCACTCCTTTCCAATCCTTAAGGATTAAATTCCTGGTTACAAAAATGATAGTGTTAATTAGATCATTCTCTTTATGTTTATATGAATATTTTACTAAGAAAAAGACATGAAAGATTTGGATGTCAAATTCTATATGAAGTTTCTTCTTAAGCCAATAATTAATTTGTCTCCATAACTGGCGGACCTTTGGACACTCCCAAAAGTAATGGATAATATCTGCCTTCTCTGCACTACACTTAGGGCATGTTAAAATAGTTCCGTACCACTCAGATACGTTGGCATTGGTAACATAGACTTTCCTGATCATTTTCAGGTGTGATTCTCTCCAGTTAGTCGGAACCCAATATTTATAACTTAATTTAAAGGATTGTTCTATTTCCCCATCTTTAGATTAGGAAACTCATTATGCCATCTATCTTTTTTTTTTTTTTTTTTTTTTAATGAATTTTTTATTGAGGTATTTGCATAACATATATATAAAACACAATACACCTTTTAGTCACCGGAACAGGATACAAACATGAGTAACCAAAACATTTTGACATCTGTATAAAACGTTGACTAAAGGATAATGAGACCTCTTTTTTTTTTTTTCCAATAATATATCATATATAGCTGACCAGTTAGAAACATAGTTTTAATCCCCATGGATCAATAGTATAGAAGATAGAAGATATCTGATGGTCAGGAGTCTAGCTCCTTAGAAACTTCAAAAGGAGCGTGAAAACGCATGTAGACAAGGGGGAAGAGGATATTCAGCGGGTAAGCACCGCTATCTTATAGTAGGGAAAGGGTGGAGGGCGGAGCCATATGTATATAACAAAATTTTAGGAGACTTGAGGGGGGGCTTTTAGTCCTGTCAATGAAGGGGATTAAATGGGCCATGGGGCTGGATTAATTATCTACACATTGTTAGCTATACACACACATAGTGGGGGTATATATGAAGGCTAAATGACCAATCGATAAGCAGATAATGCATGTTATACAGATTTCTTAAATTAAATGAGATAGAAGGCACTGGCAATATGGATGTTTTATAATTATAGGGAAGTGAAGTGCGGAGTAGGCCAGGGGGCTGAGATAGTATATGTTAGGATTAAGTGCTAAGAGTGTGCCAAAAACTGAAATCATATCTAAACTAACAAGGGAAGGGAAGTCATTTGCACTGTAGGGCAGGACTATCTATTGAGGTAGGTTCTTACGCAGAGAATTTTAAAAAAAAAGGAGAAATACCTTGGGAACTCATATATTATATCAGAACATAAAATATTACCTAAACTGAATCATTATTTATAGTGGGCAAGTAAATTACATTAGAACAATAGAGGCGAACACCAAGGTCAGCACATGCAACCTAGAGAGCTTTTGAACCCGAGAGAGATAGATTAATGCTATATTTTCTAAGTTCTAAAATATATAATGGAGACATTTACACTAGGGAAAGCTCAGGTATTAACAGATAGTGAACTAGTACATAAAACACAATAGGATGGGAGATTTCCTGATCTATTTTTACTAGGTTTGTAAATAATCTAACTGAAATTGCATAATATCCTAATATGTTTTGTTTTCTTATTAGTATAATAGCCGAAGGAGGTTAGCTTGAAGCAGGGCGAAGTCTATGATACCGACATGGTGAGCCCAAAACACCGCCTATTAGGCATTTTAAAAAAATATCTAAGCCTATAAATTAGAATGTATGGTTCTTGTGGGTGAAGAGCTAGTAGGGGTACATGTGTATACATAATTGAAGTTATATCCTCCTAATAAGATAATATAGCACCAGCGTGGGCTGTCTAAATTATGAACCAGCAATAGTGTATAGACATGGGCCTCAAGACATTAGCAAGTTAAGAGATAAACATCATTGATGCAATTGCAGATAAGCATGTAACTAGAGAATAAACACATAAAATCTAATAGCATTAGGTATATTAGAAGTAAGCGTTCCTGCAGACCACTATATCCAGTATAAGAGCACATCTAAAATGTTCTGACATCACATTATACATAAAGGGCTAAATAGTTGTCTTGTAACATTATAAAACATAACTGATATTGTGATTAAATAGAAAGGTAGGATATAATACCATGGAGGAAAAAGGAGATTAACTGTCTCCTATATATAGGTAGACACTAAACATTTATAAGTAGAATGTGGCAGCGTATCAGAGACCTCAATGTACATGATAATCTGAGTAGGAATGTGACAACATTGTAGGGTGTAGATAGGATTAATATTGAACAACTAGAATTATGCGTTCAGTCATAGAAAGCCCTCAGTTTTACTCCTTAATGTGACAACAGTATATCCTTGTAAATTGCATAATATCCTAATATATTTTGTTTTCTTATTAGTATAATAGCCTAAGGAGGTTAGCTTGAAGCAGGGAATAAAAGATAGCCAACATTAAATTGAAACACATTGCAAATATAAAATATTAGTATCATTAGCATAACTACTAGTTTACACAAGCAGAATGGGAGCTGGAGATAAATTGACCGCAACCTGCGGGAAAGAGACACCAAAGTCAAAAACATTTCACTCATATAAGCATTACCTCTGATTTATAGAGTCTGTATTATAGCTAATAGACTGCAGAGGTAAACCGGAACTTGAACAGTGTAGTACCGTTAATTTGAAATGTACATACATATGAAGAGAGACATCCGGTTTAACTTAATATAAAGGATGAGGCTGTGTCTGATGTAGGTAAATGGAAGGGATTTATGGATATGTACATTATGTCTGTGCGAGTAAGAGAGTGGACAGTCAATAAAGTTGAATATGAACGTGTGGTGTAAGATTCAAACTGAGCTAACAAGATCTTCCTCCAAATATGACTTTAAAGTTATTAGTCCTTAACTGTTTAGGGTGAGGAGTGGTTTGTTTATGTGTCATCACATCCTTTTTTTAGAGATAATTTAGTTCCTGTAGTGTAGAGCAGCCAGATAGACAACTACCAAACCACAAACATAAGAGTCAGCTAGAAACAGGCAAATAAAACAATGTTAACAGTGGAAGTCCACAACATAGTAGGGGTGTGGATATGGAACAATAAATGAAGGGTTTGACGAAAGAGAGTCTCAAAAACTTTGTCTCAGACATCAGGGATCTCCGATGCTTCAGCCGACTCCCACCGCCTGTTTAAGCTTAAGAGTTACCTGTCCGATAAGTCTCCATTGTGATTTCATGGTCACTGGTAAAATAGTAGTACATCGCAGCTCCCAGACTGCTTTTGGATCTAGTCTGCCCCTTCTCTTAATGCCGACCAGGGAATAGATAGAAGCAAACCTTGTCACCTCGTGTGATCTCCTTTCCGGAAAAGCATGTGTCGCCTCAGCCTGTTCCATAATTAGTCCAATACTTTTGTCTCTCGCAGCATATGTTTCAGACGTGCCGTGGGATCGATTTGAGTAAAGCTCTAAAGCTGGAGTGCTTGGTAAGTGCCGGCCCTTGATGTCGCGGGGCACTGCTACAGGCGCCTCTGCTTGGGTATGCTGCGTGTCAGAATAGCATGGCACCTCAGTGTTCAGCGCACCCCATTTAGCCAATCTATTGAGCGGATCCAATGTTTGATCCGGAATACTGGGACTCACTTTCTCTATAAGATTGATGTCACAGGGTACGTGACTAAAGATCAAAGTCTCTGTGTGTGTATCTTTCAGTGGCTGTGGGCTTCGTTCTCTTTTGCGCATAAGTCCATTCATTGCCAAATGTGGAGGTCGTGGTGTCACCACCTTCGGAGTAGCGATGACTGGAGTTGACCTGCCTGAACATGGCGCATCTTGTTCTTCCTTACACTGTAGTAGTGTCGCATGTTCGGTAATCACATCAGAGCTGCCTATGTCTCTACATGCTGTAGTAAGGTCGGCGAAACAGTAATCCATCTTAGCCTCTAAATTTCTAAGAAGGGATTGTAGAGCAGTAAAGGATTCCTCCATGTTCAGAACAAAAAAAAAGCCGCGTGGCTGTGCAGCTATTGATCCGGATCTTGCCGAAATAATGGGAGTGCTCAGATCTGCAGAAACGCTGGAAAAGGTTCTGGAGCTATCCAGGAGCTATTAGGAGTTAGTTACATCAGTGTTTGAGTACTTATCTAGCGATGGTGATTCTCTTCAAATTACTTTTAGACAGAGCTCCAATTTTTAGCGTCCATCCATGTTGGTTGATGGCTCCGCCCCCTCGCCATCTATCTTTTATCGCCCTTAAGTGTACTTCATTATTGAAGGAGTTTATCATATTATAGACTATTGATATTGATGTTTTGCCACTTTCATATAATTTTATAACATTCTCTAAAATCCCCATAGACCAATTAGGCTCATATTTAATTTGTAGGTTATTGATGAAATGACGTATCTGTAGGAAAGCAAAAAAATCATTTTTTGGAAGATCATAGCTTCCAGCCAAGTTTAAAAAAGAGTTGACTGTCAGGTCTTCCGACAGTAATTGTTTAACATATACTAAACCTTTCCTTTTCCAACGATGAAATACTGTTTGTGTGAAACCCGGATGAAATTCCGGGTTACCACAAATACTGAGGACGTTCGTGAAAAAGGGTTTACCTGCACTCGCGTACAGACCTGTTGCCATGCCTTTATTGTATTTTTGAATATTAACATACTTGCGATTCTCTTAGGGATTTTAATTATAGGGCAATCCAGGAGTGTTCCCAAATTAAATGGTTCAATCATATCACTTTCTATATGACCAAATGTTGAATATTCCTGATTGGTTATCCAGTCCAATGCATATTTAGCTGTAGTTGCCAAATTATACACTTCTATATCTGGAAAGTCCAATCCTGCTACTAATTTGTTATACTGCAGTTTATCTAGTGCAATCCGTGGCCTTTTACCTGCCCAAATAAATTGCGTACAGTGTTTTTTAAAACATCTGATATCTTTTTTATGTAATAATAGAGGAATATTCTGACATAAATAAAGAATTTTCGGGAATAAGATAGATTTAATTAACATTACTCTGGCAGTTAAGGAGATAGGTAAGTTAGCCCAAGTTAATAATTTACTTTTACATTCTTCAAATACTTTGGGATAGTTTAATCCATAGCACTCCGTCATGTTTTTGGACAGAATAATGCCTAAATATTTCATCTGTAGTGTTTCCTTAAAAGGTAATGATCTTTTAAAATCAGGAGACTTTTTTAACCATAGCAATTCCGACTTCCCCAAATTCATCGTATAACCTGAGATCTCACTAAATAATTGAATCTCTTCTAATAATTCTGGGAGACTTTCTTCTATATTACTTAAATATATCAACAAATCATCTGCGTATAAAGAGAGAACCATTTTTTGATCTCCAATATGTATACCATGCATACATTCTCTCAGACGTATTGCAAGAGGTTCGATTGATAAGTTGAATAGTAACGGGGATAGAGGGCATCCCTGTCGGGTCCCTCTCTGTAGCCTAAAGCTCTCAGACGTATTCCTGTTAACTACCACCGCTGACATCGGGTTATTATATAAAGATTTTATTAAATTCGTAATATTATCTTTGAAGCCAAATTTTCCTAAAGTTGTAAATAGGTGATCCCAACTGATATAGTCAAAAGCCTTTTCAGCGTCGACCGCAAGTATTGCTGCGTCCAAAATCGCACCTCCCCTACTATTCTTAATTTTATCTTGAATATATTCTATAATCAACATTGTTTTCCTAATATTTTTTACAGGATTTCTCCCTGGCATGAAACCAGTTTGATTATCATGAATAATATTAGATATAAATGGTTTAATACGGTTAGCTATTATAGCCGTCAGTATCTTATAGTCTATATTAAGTAATGATATTGGGCGGTATGATGCCGGATTTTCTGGATCTTTATCTTTTTTGAGAAGAAGTGTAATGTTGGACACAGCAAAACCAGTCGAACATTGTTTATGTTCTAAAAAGAAACTATTATATAAGTTATGTAAAACTGGTGAGATTTCTTCCAATAGTATTTGATAGAATTCCGCGGGTAACCTATCTGGTCCTGGAGCTTTATTAGTTTTAAGATTTTTCATTTCTTGTTCAATTTCTCCTAATGAAATGGGGGCATTAATAATTTCCATTGTCTCCTGTGATATTTTTGGTAGTTCAACTTTATCCCAAAATTTATTTTTTACCTCTTGATTAAATACACCAGCCGTATATATATTTTTAAAGAAGTCTACAAAAACTTTCTGTATCTCTTTATTAGTAATGACCCTGAGTACTCCCTGCTTAATTGCCCCAATGTTATTTTTAATTCTTCTTTTTGTTATATGTGCTAAATATTTAGCAGATCTTTCCCTAAAGCCTCCATATAATGCTTTTGTACGTATATCTTCTTGTATCGTATTTTGCTTTAAGAGTAAGTCTCTCTGCATCTTTAACTTTATATATTTGTCCCAATGGACTTTCTTTGGTTGTGTTAAATACGCCTGAAAGCTATTTTTAACAGCGTTAGAAAGCTGTTCCTCCTGTTGTTTATTTTTCTTTTTAACTTTACAAAGATAGGCCTTAAACTCCCCCCTTAAAACTGCTTTGCCACATTCCCAAAATATTTCCGGTTTATTCTCATAGGATTTGTTATTTATCGCATATTCTCACCACTTATTCTTCAACCAATTTTGGAAGGCATTATTCTTTGATAGATACTTAGGAAAAAATATTTCATTATTAAAATGTCTTTGATATGGTTTTAATTCTATATATAATATACGATTATAGCATGATCTGAAATCCTTATATCACAGATCTCTGTTTTTACTTTCCTCCCAGTCATTGTCTCAGCTATCAAGAACATATCAATTTGTGAAAACGTCTGGTGTGACTTGGAGACACATGAAAAAGCCTTAACATCTGGATTTTGAAGTCTCCATATGTCTCTTGTCCCAGTTTTATGACAGAATTTCTGTAAAATACGTGTTTTCCTATCTCTTTTGATTCCACATTTACTATTTAATCTATCCAAATTTAAAGAAAAGGCCAAATTAAAATCACCTCATATTATCAGATTTTGATCCCTATGCACCAATAATTTAACTGTTAATGAATCCCAAAATTGGTAGTCCACCTTATTTGGACCATATAAATTACATACAATAAACAATATATTATTTATTTCAATAGGGACAATCAAATATCTGCCTATTGGATCTATTATTTTTTTTATAATTTTATATGGTAATAACTTATTTATCAGGATTGCTACTCCATGCTTCTTATTGTCATAATCAGAAGTAATCACCTCACCCACCCATTTAGTCTTAAGTTTTATAGCTTCTTTTTCAGGCAGGTGTGTCTCTTGCAATAGTGCTATATCAGGTTTATGAGACCCCAGCAATTTAATTATACTTTTTCGTTTTATTGGCGATGAAATTCCTCCCACATTCCAAGACACTATTTTTAGATTCTCGGTCATAAGTAATTCACTTTTCTATCAGCCATAGCCCAATTAAATCTATACCGAAGGAGAATAACAAAAACGAAACAACCAAACAACCAATCAAACATGCAACCAGTCGACTAGCCATACAAACAGCCAACCACTCAAACACACAAGCAGCCAAACTGCCATCCATTCAGGCTGTAGTCAACAGCAACCAGATACCCAACTATCCAAACCATCAACCACACACACCACTGACAACAACAACAACAAGAGAAAAAAAAAAAAAAAGAAGGAAAAATTCTCCCCTACCCCCCCTCCCAGCAACAATACCCTTAGAAGACCACCCATTATAAAATTATGACCAGCAAAATAGTACATCAACAAAATACTCATACATAAAACCCTACGGGTTAAGGTTCTAAACCTAACATTAAATATCATCTTTGCACCAATAAAAAAAAGAAAGGAAAAATAAGTAAACTTAATACTCATACATAAAACCCTACGGGTTAAGGTTCTAAACCTAACATTGAATATCATCTTTGCACCAATAATAAAAAAAAAGAAAAATAAGTAAACTTAATCGGAAAACAGGACATGATTCCTACTTAAACATTTTTATTCTATACTTTATTAATCAATGCCTTGATCTCTGCAAAATGTTTTTGCTTCCTGGGGAGTATCTATTATCTTAGTCTCTCCATCCATTAACAAAGTTAACCTGGCCGGGTACATTAATCTAACATTGTAATTAGATTTAATCAGCTTTGAACAACAAGGGGACTTGGAATAACATTATTTTATTTTGCTCTAAAAGTACTGGAAACACTTTCCTATAATTCCTCAACATATTGACCTTGTCTGTAAATTTTAGAAATTTAGCAATTATGGGCCTTGGTTGTAGTGTACCATCTGTGTTTCTACGACTAATCCCTGTTCTATGTATTCTTTCAATTTGTATATGCTGAGTGTCTGAATACATATTCAACGCCTTTGGTAGTGTATTAGAAATAAAATAGACTAGATCTTTAAAATCTGCAGTCTCAGGCACACCGATAATTCTAATATTGTTACGGCGAGACCTGTCTTCTCGATCTTCTACTTTTTTTTGCATATTATTTACATTAGTTTGTAACAATAAGTTGGCCTGTTCCAACTGGGTCATTCTGTCCTCTAGGTCTGAGACTCTATTTTCTGCCTCGTCTAATCTAATAGTAAATTGCCTGACTTCAGTTGACAATGTACTAATATCCTGCTTAATTTCTAGTTTTAACGCATCCAACTGCAGTGTAAACACTCTGGATATTTGGGCAACTATATCAGCTGAATTGTTGGTCGTTTGTTGTATTTCACTATCTGGTTGTGGGGTGTCAGAGCCTAGCTCTGTACTTTTAGGGGCATTTTTCTTTTCTCTGTGTCTTGGAGGCATAGCTGGGGAGCTCCCTTTAGAAGCAGATATATATCTATCCATCAGATTATTTTGCTAAATTAAGGAGCAAGTGAAAACCAGTGACAATTTTCTTTTTTTAAATAAAAGTGATATATATGTATAGCTCTGTGTTAACAGAGGTGCATAAAAAAAAAAACTACCAATCGATATTATATACTATAATAAATTTAAATTATAATTAGTGTTTAATTTATCTATTGTAAATAGATAAAGTGAAGGAGTGAGAGAAAAAAAAAGGTGTATTAGGCCTTAACTCCAAGACTAGTCCTATTTAAGTATATTTATATAATAATCAATGCCTTTAATTAACCTTTTTGGAAAATGTCTATGCCCACAGGCTCTTAGAAGTACCAGATTACACTAGAAATATCCAAATTTCTCCTACCAATCTTCTACGTTAGTATATTTTGT
The DNA here is from genome assembly GCF_027579735.1 of Bombina bombina. Lineage (NCBI taxonomy): Eukaryota > Metazoa > Chordata > Amphibia > Anura > Bombinatoridae > Bombina > Bombina bombina. The sequence continues at coordinate 477,922,307 of NC_069501.1, forward strand.
TGTTCAATGAATCTCTCAATATTTCCTCTTAATTGAAATTACTTAATTGTTTATAGTTCAGGAAAGTATCCTGGGAAGTCGTACAATATACCTATAAATTCTCAGTCATACCAGGCCCCTTACTGTTTCTAAATTATCTAAGTATTAATTTGTAAATTTTATGCTTTATTACATATGCTATGAAGATTGATCTTTCTATACATATTCCTAAATCAAGTTAGCTATCTATATATACAACACAAAGAGTACTAAAAAAAGTGTTCAATATAAAGAACTCACTTTATGTAGAAAAGGGGAGCCCTATATTATTCTTGTCAGACAAATTTGTCTTAAACGCCTACTTCCTTAACAATGTCTAAATGCTTAACTTCTTAGATCTCATGTATTGATGTCTGTACTGGGAAAAGGATTCTCTAATATTAACACCTAGGTGCAATTAACTAATTATTAGTACCAAAATGACCTTAAAGATCACAAAACATTCTACTTTCACCTGAAAGTGAAAAAAACAGGAGACTTCAAACCATTTACATCAGACAAATTTTGTCTATATAGATATATGTATGCAAGAATATATTACCAATTATGAGCTATATAAATGCATTCAGCTGTTGGATTACTAAGTAGTATTATAGCCTTATATATCCATTTGTCATCTCAGACTCAATATCAACTCATTATATTCAAATTACAGCCATAGCAGAATACATAGATAAAAAGCACCAAGTCCACTTTTCCCTTTTCTCCCTTTGAAAAAGAACTTTTTAACACAGTTTTGTCCATTGAGAATGGGGCTAACTTCACAACTCCTACCCAGATGGGTTATGGGAGTAAATACAATTTTAGTCAGCCCAAATGAAAGATAGCCTTATATATCCATTTGTCATCTCAGGCTCAATATCAGCTCATTATATTCAAATTACAGCCGTAGCAGAACACATAGATAAAAAGCACCAAGTCCACTTTTCCCTTTTCTACCTTTGAAAAAGGACTCAACAGTTTTGTCCATTGAGAATGGGGTTAACTTCACAGCTCCTACCCAGATGGGTTATGGGAGTAAATATAATTTTAGTCAGCCCAAGTAAAAAGGTAGCAATTTCTGCTTGATTAAACTTTTCCAAAACACATATTGCTGCAATCCAGTTACTATAATCACTGTCCCAGCTTTGTTCTCAGTTGCATATACAGTACCTCTTTTTACAGGAGGGCAATATTGCAGTCTTTACTTGTCCAGCGTTAGCTATAGGGTACACTTTATATATCTCTTGCAAAGTTCACTATCCGGTCTCTTCGCTCCTACCCGAAGGTTATGGGAGCCATTCTACCCAGGAGATTTACCAGAGTATTAAATAGTGCAGTTATTCCCGCTAATTCTAGCACTGGGCTTTCTTTTTTAGCACATAGATAATAAGTGTTTGCAAGTTATTCTCTGGCCGTAGCTTGCCCTTCCTCCTTATCACTGTCACAATGCCCCGCAGCCTTGTTATCCTAAGCGGAACTTCTCTAAAGTAACCCACTGCTGGTTATCGGGCTTACACTGCGAGGAAACAAATATCACAGTACCTGTTTGGTAAGCTTTATCTGCTGCTCGATATCCTCCGCCAGCCACAATACTTTCACTTCCGTTCCAACCAGAGCAGCCCACCGCTAACCCTGAAGCTTCTTTTCTTTTCAGCTTCTCCTCCTGTATAATCCTTCCAGGGTCTTGTTATACCCGTCTGCCGGGCGGTTCCGCTCTCCCCTCCATGGAGTAAAATTGCTCCAATCTCGGGAGCCTTACATATCAGTAACTTCCAAGCGCAATAGCTCCTGTTGATCCGGGTCGCCTGTATGTAACGGCCAAGGATCACTGCGCCATAGAGAGCCGGTAGTCGAGCTCAAGGGAGAAGCGCGAGTTTGCAAGCGTCCTACTTGCTCCGCCTCTTCCCGGAAGTCCAAATTCACTGCAGTTCTAGAATGGCCTCAACCTACTTCTTTAAAGGAATTACAGAGGTTCTTGGGGTTCTCCAATTATTCCCGCAATTTATTCATAAAGAACAGACGCTCCTCTCACTGAATTGACAAAAAGGAACAAAGACTGTAAACATTGCCTCCTGAAGCCATACATTCCTTCTCTGTCTGAAAAAGGCTTTCTGTTCAGCTCCTGTGCTCCGCCATCCTGATCTTGACCTACAGTTCACTTTAGAGGTTGATGTCTCCGAGATAGGGGCTGGAGCAGTTCTTACCCAAAGGGAACCTTTGACTTCCAAGTCATGCCCTGTAGCCTTTTTCTCTAAACGTTTTACTCCTGCTGAGAGGAACTACGATGTGGGTAATCGTGAACTCTTAGCCATTAAGATGGCTTTGACTGAATGGTGTCATTGGTTAGAGGGCACCGCCAATCCCATTCAGATTCTCACCGACCACAAGAATCTGACTTACCTAGAGACTGCTCATCGACTCAATCCTCGACAGGCCAGGTGGGCCTTGTTTTTTTCCCGTTTTAACTTTGTGGTCTCTTATCTTCCTGGGACCAAGAACAAGAAGGCGGACGCCCTTTCCCATCAGTTCCCTCACTCAAGTGACTCCTCTGAAGCTCCTATTGAACACATCATACCTCCTGTGTGGTTGCTCAACTAAGCACCACCCTTCTGCAAAGATTGCAATGTGCCCAGTCTAGTAAACCTCCTGGAGCCCCCGTGGCCTCCGATATCCTTTATGTACCTCTGAACCTACGTATCCCTGTGCTATCCTGGGCTCATGATAGTAAACTCTCAGGACATCCTGGTTTGACTAGGACTTTTAAGCGTCTTTCCTAACACGTATGGTGGCCTACTATGAAGTCTGACGCTGTAAGAATCAATACAGGGAATTGGTTAGGTTACCACTCAGTCTCACAAATATCGGGGCTGTTAAGTCACAATCCCCTATTCTGATCCTAGACTGAGGGCCCAGTATGGGTTAAAAAAGGAATTCTCAACTCTGCAGAAAGGATTAGCTCATTTAGTGAAAGCTGAATCCAATACTTGCTGAACAGAGGAGAAAAGGATATTAGTGCCTGTATATAAGGATTGACAGGCAAGACTCAGACAAAAATGAAACTTGCATATAATACTGAAGAATAGGTAGGATATTTATACTTATACTTGAGCTAATAAGTCAGTTCACTTGTAGGAGTATCACAGAAAATAAAGTCACATATATGAGAAATGCAGCCTTTTCCTGGAGTGAATGTACATAGGCACAGATTTCAATGATAAGTTCAGTTCACAGCATATAAGATACAAGTTTGCAATAAAACCTGATGAGTCCAGAAAACACTTTCAAAATGGTAATGCCAAAGGAATATTCAGTACCTTTAATCCTGTGGTCTGGTGAAAGATTCTGCTAGAGGAAAAGCAGCAGTTACCTGGAGTCCGGTCTCACCAAACAGGAAGTGCAGGCTGTGAGTGTATCAGAGGAGCTGCTGACAGGCACGGCAGAGGAATTCAGAAAAGCACAATCTGTGAGTGGTAAGCCTAAAAGCTTAAGTAAATGCTGAGGAGACAAAGGTATTTGTAGCAAGCATAAGAAATAACAAAAAGTTGCAGGAAATAGATTTTGGTGAGTTCCTGTAAGTAGGCTCAGGTAGAGATCCAGAGAGCATGTGAATTGCTTCAGCACAAGCCAGGATACTCAGCATAAGGATCAAATTACAGAGCACAGGATTTAGTTAGGAGGAGCCTTATAAAGGGTTCAAATTTAAAGGGACAGACAAACTGACAAGACCTCAGACATGACAGAACCCCCCCCAAAGGAGCCACTCCGAGGCTCAGGGCCTAGGACGATCAGGATTCCTCCGATGAAAGAGAGAGACCAAGCAAGGAGCCGTCAGATTTATGGAGGGTTCCCAAGAGTCCTCATCAGGGGAAAACCCTTTCCAATGGATGAGATACTGCAGCTCATTGAGATGAAAACGGGAATCCAAAATGTCCTGAATCTCATATTCTGGAAGCAAAAGATCAGAAATCGGGGGAGCACAACTAGAGAAGGAAGGAGCCCCAACTGTAGAGGGCTTAAGGAGCGAGACATGAAAGGTGGGGTGCACTGGAATGGAGTCCGGCAATTCCAAAGTGACAGCGTTGGGATTAATAACCCTAGATATCCTAAATGGACCAATATATAAGGCAGCCAGTTTCTTGGTAGGAACCTTCAGATGCAGATGTTTAGTCGATAACCAAACCATATCACCAACTACATAAGCAGGGGGTTGCCTCCTGCGTAAATCGTAAAAGGTCTTCTGTTGTTGTTGAGATGTTTTAAGATTGTCCTGAATGATCCAAAAGTGTTGAGATAATTTGTTTATTGTGTCATTGACCAAGGGACAGCTGGTGTCTTCTCTGGGATATAAATGAAATCTAGGATGGAAACCGTAATTCGCATAAAAAGGTGAAACTTTTGTAGAAGCATTAACAGCATTATTAAAAGCAAATTCAGCAGTAGGTAGTAAAGACAACCAATCATTCTGTAAGAAAGCACAATGACAGCGTAAGTATTGCTCAAGTGTCTGGTTTGTTCTCTCCGTTTGCCCATTTCTTTGGGGGTGATATGAAGAGCTGAGTCTGCGCTGTATTTTTAAAATGATACATAGTTGAGTCCAGAACTTTGAGGTGAATTGAGAACCTCTATCTGATGTTATGGTATCTGGAAGTCCATGCAACCTAACAATATGAGAAAGAAAAAGTTTTGCAGTTTCAGAGGCTGTAGGCAAGGAATGACAAGGTACAAAATGAGCCATCTTGGAGAACAAATCGACGACCACCATGATGCAGTTATGGTTGTTAGAGCTAGGAAGTTCTACCACGAAATCCATAGCAATGTCTTTCCAAGGCCTATCAGCCACGGGTAGAGATAAGAGTAAACCATATGGAGCTGCCTTGGATGGTTTCGCCATAGCACAAATAGTGCAAGCTTTGATATGTTTATCAACATCAGATGACATGGAGGGCCACCAGAAATCCCTTTGTAGGAGATGTTTGGTTCTACGGAATCCAGGATGACCACATATAACGGATTCATGGACAGAATGCAAGATCTCTTTTCGTAGATTTGATGGTATGTAGAGCTTTCCATCATGATAATACAGACCATCCTTATTTTTGGTAAGGTAAGGCAGAGGTAAGTCAGGATCTTGTTTTTGAGAGGACTGGAGGTTAGTAGTAAAATCCAAAGCTAAACCAATAAATTTACTTTGGGGAATGACACTACCAGTTGTGTTGGAATATGAAGGTCTTAAAACTTTCCTGGAAAGAGAATCGGCCTTACCATTTTTGCATCCAGGCCTGTATGTAATTAGGAAATCAAAACGACTGAAAAATAAGCTCCATCTGATTTGACGTGCCGATAATGTTTTATTGGTTTTAAGGTATTCCAAGTTTTTATGGTCGGTGTAAATAAAAAAATGAATGGTTGTACCTTCCAGGAGATGCCTCCAAAATTCAAGGGCAGATTTTATGGCCAGGAGTTCTTTTTCTCCAATGGAGTAGTTCACTTCTGGGGATGTCATAACTCTTGAAAAGTAACCAACGGGATGCATGGGGGTGTTGAGTGTTTTTCTTTGCGACAAAATAGCTCCCAAGCCATAGTCAGATGCATCAACCTCCAATATATATTGCAATTGGGGATCAGGAAACTTAAGAATTGGAGCAGTAGTGAAAGAGTGTTTCAACTTTTGGAAAGCTTGTTCTGCTTGAGGGGTCCAATGGAATGTTGATGAATTACCACTTAAAGAAGTGATAGGTTTAGCAATAGAAGAGAAATTTCTGATAAATCTTCTATAAAAGTTAGCAAAACCAATGAAACACTGTATCTCCTTCTTGTTAGTAGGAGTAGGCCAAGAAGTTATAGCTTCTATTTTTTTTTTCCATCTGTATGCCTAATGGAGAAATTGAATAACCCAAAAAAGATATAGTATACGTATTGAAAATACATTTTTCAGGTTTAGCATAAAGTGAATTTTGTCTAAGTCGGAGTAAAACAGTGCGTACATGTATAGTATGTTGTTCTTCAGTCTTAGAGTAAATCAGTATGTCGTCAAGATATATAATCATACATACGTCAAGTAGATCTCTAAATAAATCATTAATAAAGCACTGAAAAGTTGCTGGTGCATTACATAAACCAAATGGCATGACAGCGTACTCGAACAAGCCATACCTTGTTCGAAACGCTGTCAGCCATTCGTGTCCCTCTTTGATTCTTATTAAATTATACGCCCCTCTCAGATCGAGCTTAGTGAAAATAGTCGCCCCTTGTAATCATTCTATGATTTCTGGAATAAGGGGGAGAGGGTATCTGTTCTTCTTGGTTCTTTTGTTGAGCTCTCGGTAATCAATAATTGGTCTTAACGTATTATCTTTATTACGGACAAAGAACATACCCGCACCAGCTGGGGATGTGGATGGCCTAATAAAGCCCTTCCGTAAGTTGTCATCGAGATATTGTTTCAAATGTACTAATTCTGGCTCAGAAAGAGGGTATATATGTCCGTATGGGATATCAGAACCAGGTAACAATTCTATGGGGCAGTCGTATGACCTGTGTGGAGGTAAGTTTTCTGCTTCAGTTTTGTCAAAAACATCCATAAAGTCTGAGTATGTCTTAGGAATAACAGGAGTCTCAATGGATGTGTTAAGTATATGTGTTGGCAGGTAACAGGATTTAGAACAAAATGTAGAATTGAAGAGAACTTGTGAATTTCTCTAAGATATCTGAGGTTCGTGTGTTTGCAACCAGAGTAGACCTAGAACTATAGGAAACAGGGGTGATGCTATAACGTCAAAGGATATAGACTCTCTATGACCAGAAGTAGTGGTCATGAGCAGTGGTACAGTCTTATGGGTGATAGGACCTGAAGATAAATAAGAACCATCAATCACACGTATGGCTAATGAATCAATACGTTTTATTAATGGAATGTGATATTTATCAAGAAAAGTTTTATCAATGAAATTGCCCTTGGTACCGGAGTCAATAATGGCCTGTGTCTGGATTCTTTGTCCCTCCCACTGTAAAGAGATAGAGAGGTTACAATAAGTAATAAGTGAAAGTACAAACTACTACTGAAGACCTACTCTTACCCTTTTGTTTCTGGAGAATAGGACAGTCCTTTACTGTATGTGCCTTGGAAGCACAGTATAAGCACAAATTATTGGTCTTTCTTCTGTTCTTTTCTTCTGTAGTCAAAGGACCTTTAGTAAAGGCAATCTCCATTGGTTCATCAGAAGTGCGTGCAACAGGAGGGGTATAGGATGGTATAGGTGACTTTCTCCATGGCTGTTCTGCATAACCTCTCTCACTTTTACGTTCACGAATCCTCCGATCTATAGTGACAGCATGTGACATAAGTCCATCGAGAGTAGAGGGGAGAGGACCCCTTGCCAATTCATCCTTAACAATGTCTGAAAGACCAGTACGAAATTGGTATAGCAATGCTGCCTCATTCCACATGGTGTCAGGTGCCCACCTTTTGAAATCAGAGACATAATCCTCAGCAGGTCTTCTATTCTGTTAGCTCAATTAGTGAAAGCTGAATCCAATACTTGCTGAACAGAGGAGAAAAGGATATTAGTGCCTGTATATAAGGATTGACAGGCAAGACTCAGACAAAAATGAAACTTGCATATAATACTGAAGAATAGGTAGGATATTTATACTTATACTTGAGCTAATAAGTCAGTTCACTTGTAGGAGTATCACAGAAAATAAAGTCACATATATGAGAAATGCAGCCTTTTCCTGGAGTGAATGTACATAGGCACAGATTTCAATGATAAGTTCAGTTCACAGCATATAAGATACAAGTTTGTAATAAAACCTGATGAGTCCAGAAAACACTTTCAAAATGGTAATGCCAAAGGAATATTCAGTACCTTTAATCCTGTGGTCTGGTGAAAGATTCTGCTAGAGGAAAAGCAGCAGTTACCTGGAGTCCGGTCTCACCAAACAGGAAGTGCAGGCTGTGAGTGTATCAGAGGAGCTGCTGACAGGCACGGCAGAGGAATTCAGAAAAGCACAATCTGTGAGTGGTAAGCCTAAAAGCTTAAGTAAATGCTGAGGAGACAAAGGTATTTGTAGCAAGCATAAGAAATAATAAAAAGTTGCAGGAAATAGATTTTGGTGAGTTCCTGTAAGTAGGCTCAGGTAGAGATCCAGAGAGCATGTGAATTGCTTCAGCACAAGCCAGGATACTCAGCATAAGGATCAAATTACAGAGCACAGGATTTAGTTAGGAGGAGCCTTATAAAGGGTTCAAATTTAAAGGGACAGACAAACTGACAAGACCTCAGACATGACAGACGCTCAGGATTATGTGAGAGCTTCCACAACTTTTGCTGCCAACAAAACTCCCTGATCCTTGCCTCCTAACTTGCTTCAACCATTGTCCATTCCCAAACAACCATGGACACACATAACACTGGACTTCATTGTGGACCTTCCTCCTTCTTACCACCATACTGTTATCTGGGTTGTGGTGGATCGCTTTTCCAGACTGGCTCATTTTGTACCCCTAAGCAAATTGCCTTCTGCCTAAGAATTATCATCTCTTTTTATCTTGCATGTGGTACGACTTCATGGCATTCCTGTGAATATTGTTTCTGACAGAGGTTTACAGTTCATCTCTACCTTTTGGAGAGCCATATGTAAGTTGATTGGAACCACTGTTTCCTTGTCTTCTGGCTACCATCCTCAAACCAATGGACTGAGAGAGTAAACCAGGATCTTGAAGCCTACCTTAGAGCCATTGTCAACGCTCACCATACCAACTGGTCTGAGTTGTTACCCCTAGCTGAGCTTGCAAGAAACACTCATTGGCACTCTTCTCTGAAATTTTCTCCATTTCAAGCCGCAGCAGGGTATCAGCCTTGTGTCTTCCCTCTTTTTGCTCAGTCCACTACTGTAGGGTTCCTGCTGCAGACCGACACATCACTGGACTCATCACTCATTGGCAATGTATTCGCTCTCAGATACGTTCAGCTGTCTCTAGATATAAGAAGTTTGCTGATCATCATAGAGCTTTTGTATGTGCCATCCCAGTGGATGAAAGTGTTTGGATCTCTACTCGACACATTCGTCTACATCAACCCTGTCACAAATTGGGGCCTAGGTTTATCTGCCCTTACAAGGTCCTGAAAAGACTGTCTCCTGTTGTCTACAAAATGGCCTTGCCCAAAACCCCACACATACACCCAGTGTTCCACATCTCACTACTCAAACCTTACATCAAGAATAGATATACCCGTCTCCAAGTTCCTCCTCCTCCACTCCTGGTCCATGGTGACCCCGAATATGAGGTAGCTAAGATCATGGACTCCAGATATAGGCGCAGACAACTGCAGTATCTGATACATTGGAAGCAGATCGTTCCTGCCTGATGTGCATGCTCTATCTCTGGTCTCCAGATTCCATGCTGCTCATCCTTTGAGCCCGACTCTGCTTCCTGGAGGGAACCCTTGAGAGGGGGGCTATGTCACGCCGCGCTGCTCTAGCAGTTGCTAGGGGCGCGGTGTCTCCTGGCTTCTCCTTCCCTGCTTGTTGCCAGGGGTTGTGTCGGGTCCGAATATGTGCGGTGCTGACATCATTGCTGTACACTCCTGATGCCGGTTGGACCTGTGTGGCGCAAATCCTGCACCTATGTAAGTTTTGTTACTACAATCTGTCACTGCCCAAGTATAAGTGTTACTTTGTGTGCTCCTGGGTGTGACAGATCATTGTATTATATTGCCTACTTGTGTATGATTCCTGCCTGTCTGACTACTCTGCCTGCTATACAAAGTTATCCCCTTGGATCCCCTATTCCTACAATCCAGACATATACGGGACTTTATTTTTATATATTTTTTATTTTTAAATTTTATCTGGTTATTTATACGTTGTTATTTTCCAGTCCAATGAGATTTGATTACAATTTTTTAAAGTTATTATTTTTTGTTATTTAAAGCTATAGATACTATTTTGATCATATACATTATCAATATTTTGACCTAGGGCATCGCCTTTCTTTTGATATCGTTTAGTAAAGTATTAGGTCTGTTATTTCTCCTTTTTATTTTTAAAACTGTTTGCTTGTGTATAATTCTAATTGTTAACATTTTATTAATAATGCACTGTGACCAGTGTTCCCTCTAAGGCTGGTTTTGTGTACAGCCCAGCAGTGAAATAGTTAATAAGACAACTATACCTTGCAGGCTGCATTGTGCAGTGATTGCTTATTGCAGGGTGTGGTTACCTAATTAACTGTTTCACTGCTGGGCCGCACACAAAACGCCCTTAAAATGAACACTGACTGTGACTTGATTTTTTGCTCATAATAAATAATTAATTTATTACGTTTTTGCCTTTGTCACCTTACTGAAAGAGACAGGTAGTATTTATACTGTGTTTTTAGATTATTGTTTTGCTAAATTTTATTCTGGGATTTAATTTGTTAGTGGGTTTTCCTTAAGATTTCCCAAATTATAAATCTTAAGTGTTGGCATTAAAGGGAAGGTATGGGCATTTTTTCTAAGTCTAGGAAAGGCTAGAGAGTGTTGTTAACCCATGCACCCACTGAGCTAAGTCACAGGCTTGCCTGAAGTGGCTGGACTGTGACAGATTGGTTTAGGTTGAAAGGGTCTGTTAACCCTTTCTGTGCCAAACAAGTGACTGGTGCAGGGTTGGTTAACAATGGTTGTCACACAGAGTTTTTTCTTTGGTTTGTTAAGGTAAAGTTACAGACTTTCCTTTGTTATTGAGCTGTTTAAATGAGCAGGCAGACCGGCATGCTAATAGTTAAAAGGAGGCTGAAGACAGTTAAGGGTGGCGGTTAGAATCGTAAATCTGCCCTAATGCATGGATCCCTTTATCTTGTGCTGTGTTTATAGTTCAGCAACATAACACAATGACACAAATCAAATAGCCCTAAAGCTGTCACATCAAACATCAGAAGCATGTCATACCAGAAGCTAAGGAGCACACAGCACCCACGCAATTTCAATGAGCTAACTAAGCAGACCTCCATTAAGCTACACTCTGTCAAGCGGCTTCTCCCACTGCTGCAAAGTGCACATAGCAGTTTCCTAAATGTGTGAAAGGAGACATCACATGTGCTAGTAGGAAGTAAACCTCGGCATAGAGGAAGTGCTCTGCTGAAGTTTGTGCTGCAAAGCAATGCAGTCCTCTCAGATGTAAAGTTTCAAACATCCATCCACTGCTAGAGAAGTTTCAAAAAGTGCCGCCCGCCCTCAACTGCCACCCTAGGCAAGTGCCTTGCCTGCCTAGGCACCAATATGCCGCTGGTTGAAACTGAAGAAAACTCAAAAATAAGTTAAAGTTACATTACTTATCCTTACCAAAGCTGAACAAAGGCTTGAATTTCAGGAAGTCTCAAAATCTCCTTGTCATACAAAGCTAAAAAAAATTGGCCTTTAATGGAACTGGCTGATAAAACCTTATCCAGACCATTTTGCAAAAATGTAAGAATTCAAGGAATTCTAATAGTACTGACGATACTTCTTAGACTAAAATCAGGAAAAGAAAAATTCTACAGATTTTCTTTTCTAAATATGTCTTGTAATCGGCTTTCAAGCCAGAAGCAAAGTGTCTAACACTTGATCTGGAGAACCTCTCAGAGATAAAATCAGGTGTTCAATTTTTATGCCATCAAATTGACAGATTTGAGGATTTGATGTAAGAATGGATCTTGAGAGAGAAGGTCGTTTCGGAGGGGAAGACACTAAAATTTATCATGTTCGGGTGGACATGATCCTCTGTAGTTGATCATGTCCACCCTACATCGATAAATGCCGATAGCATACACTGTCAGCATTTATCTTTGCACAAGCATTCCTTGTGAAATGCTTGTGCAATACTGCCCCCTGCACATTCGCGGCCAATCAGCCACTAGCGGGGGGTGTCAATCAACCTGATCGTATCTGATCAGGCTGATTGCTGTCCACCGCCTCAGAGGTGGTGGACGAATTAAGGAGCAGCAGTAATTAGACCGCTGCTTCTTAACTTACATTTCTGGCGCAGCTGCATCCGCAGCTTAGTAATTCGGCCCCCAAGGCTGACTGGAGGACTTTTTTACCAGATCTGTTTTAGCTTGGTTATTATCCTGCATAGCAGAACAAAAAGAGGAAAGATGGAAATCGCATTGAATGACCAGGGAACAACTAGTTTATCTATTAGTCGCTTGTGGATCTCAAGATCTCACAAAACATTGGGGTAGCTTGTAATTCAAGCAAGAGGCCATGAGATTTATGTCTGGCCTCTCTTAACAATTCACAATCTGGTCAAATACCTCCTGATTCAATGATTATTCGCTGGGGTGAAGGTACTGACGACTGTGGCCATATATTCAAAAGGGGTCTATCTCGGAAATGAGATTGCCAGTGAAATATTCAAAACTTCTGAAATCATTGTTTGAAGGCAGTCAAGCTGAGAGGCGTTTTACCATGAGTGAGTGTGTCGATATAAGTTATCACTGTAACATTTCAAGCTACTTATAATATTGCGACCGCACTGTAACAATTGTGTTCTATATTAATAACAATTTTGTTACAGTGTGGTCGCAATATTATAAGTATAACATGTTCAGAGCCGTGGCCTCTTACAATACATACATTAAAACAGAAGTCGCAAATACTTTCTTCTTTGAAATATTATTATCGCAAACTCAATATCTTCCTTAACAAAAGAAAAAAGGTGTTTTTTACGTCTTTATTAACAAAGTAGATCACATTTATCACAAATATATATATATGTTCCATGGGAGTAACTTGTATTTTAATGGGGCAACAACGCGATGAGTGTGTAATATTCAAAGCACTGCCCTTCATCTTAGATACATATTTTCAGGCATATCAGTCTCGCCAGCTTTTTAGTGATAAGAATTTCCAGTTTGACAAATCCAGTGAATGTACAGTGAAACTTAGTTTACATATGTATAATAAGTGTTACTACACCAAAACCATTTTTTATTTTAGCTAACACAGTTAAATTGACACTGTCGAGATCGCAGCTAATTGGCGATGTGGGCACATTTTTGCTGAAGCTGCAATCCCTATTATTTCCTATGTGAGACACATTGCCAATTGTCAGAACAGAAAGGTCCAGCCCACTTTTTTAAAATATATCAACAGATGTTGTTTTGAAAATCGGGGCCAGAATGTGAGTTGCTGAAATCATGCAATGATGGCCTACTGCCCAAATCAGAATTTGAGCTACCGCTTTCATTGCTATGACGTAGAGCCTTGATAATTGATGTAAGTCTCTGCTGTGATATTGTCTGACTTAATCCTCAGGAAAGACTGCTGTTGTAACAGGGTCCAACTCTGGAGGGCCATAAAAATTGCATAGAGTTCTAAGATGTTGATAGTTAACCTCACCTGCTGAGGAGAACAAACTCCCTGTGCTTTCCAGGAACCTCAGACTGTGTACCAATTCAGCAGGTTGGCATCCGTGGTAATAACTACCCAATTTGGATAGAAAAATGGGGCTCCCTGAATCAATAATTGTTGAGTCTGCCAGTAAGTTAGAGAATGTCTTGACTTCAAGTCTAAAGAGATTGTCTGAGACAGACTGATGTAATCTTCATTCAATTTTTGCAACATTTCAAGCTGCAAAGAATGTAAGTGGAATCTGGCAAAAAAGTACGACATCTAAAGTTGCTACTATGAGACTTACTTCCATGCATTGAAGTAGTGTAGAAAGAAGAGGTTGATGGAGAAGAGCACAGGGCTTCTGCAATTTGAGTCTGCAAGCTTATGTGAGAGATGGTCTCATTGCTACAGAGCCTATGATGAAGAAAGGCAACTACTTATGGTAGTACAGCAGAGTTGATTTTCCAACCATGGGAATGAAGAGACTGTGTTCATATGTTTCTGAGTCATCTGAAAAGCAGCCTGTACCAGAATGTAATCTATGTAAGGAGTTACTGCCAAACCCTAAGCTCTCACTACAGACAAAAGAGCTGTGAGAATCTTTTAGAAAGAAGATTCTTGGTGCTAAAATGGGAGCGGCACACATTGGTAATGCCTGTTTAGAAAGGTAAATCTGAGAAAAAAATGTATGATTCCTGTAAATATAGTATGCAAATAGGCATCTTTCAAGCCTATGGTAGACAAAAATTGATCCTACTGCACTAAAGGTAATATAGTGTGAAAAGTCTCCATTTTGAGAGTAGGAACTATTAGAAACTTTAATTATAAGATTCAAGATTGGCTTGTAAGTCCAGTCTTTCTTCGGGACAATGAAAAAGGTTGAATATTCTCCAATAGGGAACCAGAGTAATCATTCATCTGGCTTCTAGATTTGTTGCACATACAAAGTAAGCTCTGTCCTTTAAAGGATCTTTTGGAACATGAGACAGGAGGAATCTTTCTCAAGAAGTGTGAGACCAAAAGCATATGCAGTACCCCTGGGAAATTATGTTCAGTACCCAAGAAACTTGAATACATTTTTCCCAAGCCTCCTGAAAAAAGTTAAATCTGCCCCTCAACAGAACTGAGTTTTGGGTTGGGGTCTCACCTTCATGCTGATTTGGAGGAAGGGACATGCTTTTTAGCCTGTTTGGACATAGACCAAGAGGAATCATGGTTTCCACGTAGACTTGGAGGCGTCTGACTTCTGACACACTTAAGAGGAGGATCTTTGTGTCTTGGAATGGCGAAAGGCAGGAAACCTAATTTAATTCCAGTGACAGCAATGATAGCATCTAGTCCAGGTCCTAACAAGATTTTTCCCTGAAATGGGAGGGAACAAGGTCTTCTTTAATATACTATGCCAGCAGACCATGACTTCAGTCATAATGCTCTTCTAGCCAGAACAGTAATGGCAACACAATTTGCATTAATGCAAGTTATTTTAACAGCTGCATCACAAATTAAACTGCTCACAATCTTGACCAACCTCAAGTGATCCTGAATTTAATCAAGGTAAGGTTCTTGGGAAATAAGGTCAGAGATTTAGTCAGTTCAAACTGCTGTAGTTGTAGATACTCAGTCTCAGACTTCACTAACAGCTAGACAAAACATGTAGCCTACTAGTTGAAAGGATCTCCTGAGGCAACCTTAAAGTTTTCTGTCCATTGGATCCTTAAAAGAGGTACTAACCTCTAAAAGAATGGTAATCCGCCTAGCTAAAGTGGAAATAACACCATCCATATTTGGAACAGTCGCCCATACCTCCAATTTTTCAGAGGGTAAACGGGAATATGTTTTTGAATTTGGCAAAGGGAACAAAGGGAATTTCTGGTTTATTCCATTATCTCATGTTCCTTTAGTAGATTGTGATACTTTTTAATTGAAAAACAAAAACAAGATATTTTTTATTCCATAAGCTATCAAGACATCACATGACTCTTCTTAAGAAGAGACCTGTGAGGTCTTGAAAGCTTATGGAATAAAAGAAACTTGATTTTGTTGGTTGCCTAAAATAACTTATTAATATTTTTTTTACAGATTGTTTGTCTGCAGGTGGAGGGTCCTGAATTTGCAAGACAAATAAATCTTTCTGCAATAGAGAGTAAATGTGCTCCAAATTGAAGTTAAACAACACCTCTTCTTTCTGCTACTTCATCAGAAGGGGGGTTCTGGGTTTCTGAATAACAGTCCTCAGCTGAGAAGGATCCTAATTTAATTGCACTCCTGGTGGGTAGAAAGTACCTAGACAAGTAGCTTCTTAGGGATGTCCCAGATGAGCCCAAGGCCTGCAAAAGGTTATTTCTGTCCTTTGTATTTGTTTACATTTAACTGGTAGAGGCATAAAAGCAGTTATTTGTGAAATTGCAGAGTGAATGCGTTTCTTTTATGTTAGGAGGCAGGACCGTAAAAGTGTCCAGGAGATAACCCTGGTGGGTAACAAATACCATAGTACTCTGCTACAAAGCAATACTGAATGACTCTGTCTAGCAATAGAAACATATGGCTAGATTACGAGTTTTGCGCAAGAGGCTATGCGGTGTTAACAAGCAGTTTTCCCTCACCGCTCACTTACCTACAGCGCTGGTATTACGAGTTTTTACAAACCCGTTGTTAAAAGACAAGAAGTGAGCGTTGAGCAAAATTTTGCTCCTTACCGCACTCCAATACCAGCGCTGCTTAAGTCAGCGGTGAGCTGGTCGTACATTCACGTGCACGATTTCCCCATAGGAATCAACGGGGAGAGCCGTCTGAGAAAAAGTCTAACACCTGAAAAAAAGCAGCGTAAAGCTCCTTAACGCAGCCCCATTGATTCCTATGGGGAAATAAAATTTATGTTTACACCTAACACCCTAACATGAACCCCGAGTCTAAATACCCCTAATCTTACACTTATTAACCCATAATCTGCCGCCCCCGACATAGCTGACACCTACATTATTTTTATTAACCCCTAATCTGCCGCTCCGGACACCGCCGCCACCTACATTATACTTATTAAACCCTAATCTGCTGCCCCCAACGTCGCCACCACTATACTAAATGTATTAACCCCTAAACCTAAGTCTAACCCTAACACCCCCTAACTTAAATATAATTTAAATAAATCTAAAGAAAATTACTATCCTTAACTATATTATTCCTATTTAAAACTAAATACTTACCTATAAAATAAACCCTAAGCTAGCTACACTAATAGTTACATTGTAGCTATTTTAGGATTTATTTTTATTTTACAGGCAAGTTTGTATTTATTTTAACTAGGTAGAATAGTTATTAAATAGTTATTAACTATTTAATAACTACCTAGCTAAATTAAATACAAACTTACCAGTAAAATAAAACCTAACCTAAGTTACACTAACACCTAACACTACGCTTTAATTAAATAAATTAACTAAATTAACAACAATTAAATCAATTAAATTAGCTAGTACAAACCCCCCCCACTAAATTACAGAAAATAATAAACAAATTACAATATATTTAAACTAATTACACCTAATCTAATAGCCCTATCAAAATAAAAAAAGCCCCCCCAAAATAAAAAAAACCCTAGCCTAAACTAAACTACCAATAGCCCTTAAAAGGGCCTTTTGCGGGGCATTGCCCCAAAGTAATCAGCTCTTTTACCTGTTAAAAAAAATACAAACAACCCCCCCAACAGTAAAACCCACCACCCACAAAACCAACCCCCAAATAAAATACTATCTAAAAAACCTAAGCTCCCCATTGCCCTGAAAAGTTACCTCTTTTGCAAGTCCAAACCCCTAATCTAAAAAATAAACCCACCCAATACACCCTTAAAAAAGCCTAACACTAACCCCCCAATCAGCCAATAGAATGCAAGCTCAATACCATTGGCTGATTGGATCAGCCAAGCCCAATAGGATTGAACTTCAATCCTATTGGCTGATTGCATCAGCTAATAGGATTTTTTTCTACCTTAATTCCGATTGGCTGATAGAATTCTATCAGCCAATCGAAATCTAAAGGGATGCCATCTTGGGTGACGTCACTTAAAGGTAACTTCATTCGTCTTTAGTCGTCGGATGAAGAGGATGCTCCGTGTTGGATGTCTTGAAGTTGGACCCGCTCCGCAACAGATGGATGAAGATAGAAGAGGCCGTCTGGATGAAGACTTCTGCCCGTCTGGAGGACCACTTTGCCCGGTTTGGATGAAGACTTCTCCCGGCTTCGTTGAGGACTTCGGCCCAGCTTGGATGAAGACTTCTCCCAGTAAGTCGATCTTCAGGGGGTTAGTGTTAGGTTTTTTTAAGGGTGTATTGGGTGGGTTTATTTTTTAGATTAGGGGTTTTGGCTTGCAAAAGAGCTAACTGCCCTTTTAAGGGCAATGCCCATCCAAATGCCCTTTTCAGGGCAATGGGGAACTTAGGTTTTTTTTAAATAGTATTTTATTTGGGGGGTTGGTTGTGTGGGTGGTGGGTTTTACTGTTGGGGGGGTTGTTTGTATTTTTTTTTACAGGTAAAAGAGCTGATTACTTTGGGTCAATGCCCCACAAAAGGCCCTTTAAAAGGCTATTGGTAGTTTAGTTTAGGCTAGGGTTTTTTTTATTTTGGGGGGGCTTTTTTATTTTGATAGGGCTATTAGATTAGGTGTAATTAGTTTAAATATCTTGTAATTTGTTTATTATTTTCTGTAATTTGGTATTTGTTTTTTTTTGTACTTTAGCTAATTTAATTTAATTGATTTAATTGTTGTTAATTTATTTAATTATAATGTAGTGTTAGGTGTTAGTGTAACTTAGGTTAGGTTTTATTTTACAGGTACTTTTGTATTTATTTTAGCTAGGGAGTTATTAAATAGTTAATAACTATTTAATAACTATTGTACCTAGTTAAAATAAATACAAACTTGCCTGTAAAATAAAAATAAACCCTAAGCTAGCTACAATGTAACTATTGTAGCTAGCTTAGGGTATATTTTATAGGTAAGTATTAGTTTTAAATAGGAATAATTTAGGTAATGATAGGAATTTTCTTTAGATTTATTTAAATTATATTTAAATTAGGGGGGTGTTAGGGTTAGACTTAGATTTAGGAGTTAATAATGTTAATATAGTGGCAGCGACGTTGGGGGCGGCAGATTAGGGGTTAATAAGTGTAGGTAGGTTGCGGCGACATTTGGGGCGCCAGATTAGGGATTAATAAATATAATGTAGGTGTCGGCGATGTTGGGGGCAGCAGATTAAATATAATGTAGGTGGCGGCGGTGTCCGGAGCGGCAGATTAGGGGTTAACATTTTTATTATAGTGTTTGCGATGCGGGAGAGCCTTGGTTTAGGGGTTAATAGGTAGTTTATGGGTTTTAGTGTACTTTTTAGCACTTTAGTTATGAGTTTTATGTTACGGCATTGTACCATAAAACTCTTAATTACTGACTTTTAAATGCATTAGGACTCTTGACAGGGCAGGGTGTACCACTCACTTTTTGGCCTCCCAGGACAGACTCGTAATACCGGTGCTATGGAAGCCCCATAGAAAAAAGACTTTACGAAGTTTACGTAAGTCGTTTTGCGGTAAGGCCAAAGAAGTGTGCAGTGACCCTAAACCTTCAATACTCGTAATAGCAGTGGGCGTAAAAAAGCAGCGTTAGGACCTGTTAACGCTGCTTTTTTACCCTAACACACAACTCGTAATCTAGCCAATAGGTTATAAAGCTGAGTAGGGCAGCATATCAACACTTCCTTATATAGCATACACATATAAGAAGGGGTTAAATATTCAGTAGATTGACCTTCTAAGGGATCAACGCTATGTCCTAAGTCTTAAGCTGCATCAGTTTTATCCATAATAATTTAGAATGGCAAAAAGACAGGAAAGCATCTTAAATTAGATAGCATCACAATAATACAGTATGACACGCACAGAAAAGTTTAACACCCTCAGGGGAACACACAGATCTTGGCACAATGTAAGACTGAAGTCCCTGTGAGGGAATCAGAACAAATTGGTACTATCTTTTTAAGAGAACAAACTGATTAGTGCTCTGATTCCATATGAAGGCAGATGCCTGATCGTTACAGACAGTGACACTGTGTATGTCACCATCTGTAATAATCATCTGCTGGTGCCAGCAGGAAGTGTGGGAGGGAAGGTGGGTTTGCGGTCCAACAGTGGGGGGGTGGAGGAATTGGGAGCTACACTACAGAAAAAAGGGGGTGGGGGTCACTTGGGTCATAGTTAACAATCGCTGGAGCGGGGGACCATTACACTATGGGCGCCATGTACTAAGGCATCAAATTTTTCGCACAGACCGTATCGAATTAACCCGCCGGCATTCGCACCATGCGGATAGAACTTTGTTGCATGAATGTACTAAAAACCAAGCCGTAAAAATTTTGCATCTATTGTGTCTCGAAGACAATCAGATTATTGATAACTTTGAAGCTTCATTCGGCGTGAAAGAGCAAAGTTACGAAGCAGTCTGCGACCTAATTGGTTTAGTTCTTCACCCACGTGACCATCTAGGTGTCATAATCGTCAGACAAGCGGCAACGTCTGGCTATTGACATGTATAAGAATGTGTATTTTCCCAGAAATCTTAGAATATTGTTTATTTACTTTTCGGTATTCACTTTGAGAGGATGGCTTGCTCTGGAGATTCAGCTACTTCTAAGAAGACTCGCAACCCTAATTTCTCTCATCAACAGAATGTTGTACTTGTTGATCTAGTACTTGAATATTATGACAATATTTATGGTAGTCGAGTCAAGCAAACCCCCGATGCTCAGAAGAAGTTTATTTGGGAAAAAATTAGTGACACTGTGAGTGCTCAAGGACCAACTAAAAAAGATATCGACTCCTGCAAAAAAAGGTTCAACGATATAAAGCGTCAAACTAAAGCAAAAATTGCCAAAGAAAAGCAATATTCACAAGGTACTGGAGGCGGACAACCTTATGTCACAGATTTGACCGACTTTGAAAGAAAAGTTTTACAGAGGCTTGGCACGGAGGTCATTGATGGCATAACCGATGACTGTGATAGCGATATTCGAGGTAATTATAAATTAATCTCCAAATTAATATTTATATTGTTTAATTGTCTGCACCAAAAATGTGTCTCTTACGTTAATGTTTTATAAAATTGTATTCTGTAACAGAATCATGATTGAAAATGTTTTGGTTTACTGTCCCTTTAAAATTGATTTAGTATTTTGATTACTTCTCTCTGTATCTATTTCTTTAAAGTTCCAGTGAACCAAAAATTATGCATTCATGATTCATAAAGAGAGCATGAAAAACATCTTCAAGTTTCTAATATACTCCATTTTTTTTTCTATTGCTTAATTTATTTTAAAAAATAAGGCCTACATGGAACATGGAAATCACTTTTTTTTAAGTTAAATGAAACCCAAATGTTTGATTTAGAAAGAGCATGCAATTCTAATCAACTGTATCATTTATTTTTTATTATCTAATTAGCTTTATTTTCTTTATATTCTTTGTTGAAAAACATATATTGATATGCTCAGTAGCTGCTGATTGTTGGCTGCACATAGATGTCTCTTGTCATTGGCTCACCCATGTGCATTGCTTTTTCTTCAACAAAGGATATCTAAAGAATGAAGCAAATTAGATAATAGAAGTAAATTAGAATGTTTTTTTTCCAGACGTGGACCCGTTGCTCAGTGTGCCTAGAGGGATATGGCTGCACTTTACTGACGAGGCCCACAATAGGCCGAAACGTACGTCTGGGGTTTTGCTGTTTCTCTTGTTCAGAGAGGGATTGCCTGGTATTACGGGGCTGGACTGTACTGTGAAGTCAGGATCAGACTGATATGCTACAGGAGAGTTCTTCTCTGTGAAAGGCACATATTGAGCAAAAAGAGGCTGCTTCTAGGGTGGTAACTAGCCATAGAAGAAGCTATTATGCTATTGTTCGTTCCCAGGTTGAGCGCTTCTCTCTTTTTATTTATGCAAGTTATGACACTTGGGGAAGTCTCTTTAAGTGTGATGCGGGAATCCAGACGTGGACCCGTTGCTCAGTGTGCCTAGAGGGATATGGCTGCACCTCACTGACGAGGCCCACAATAGGCCGAAACGTACGTCTGGGGTTTTGCTGTTTCTCTTGTTCAGAGAGGGATTGCCTGGTATTTCGGGGCTGGACTGTACTGTGAAGTCAGGTTCAGACTGATATGCTACAGGAGAGTTCTTCTCTGTGAAAGGCACATATTGAGCAAAAAGAGGCTGCTTCTAGGATGGTAACTAGCCATAGAACAAGCTATTATGCTATTGTTCGTTCCCAGGTTGAGCGCTTCTCTCTTTTTATTTATGCAAGTTATGACACTTGGGGAAGTCTCCCTAAGTGTGATGCGGGAATCCAGACGTGAACCCGTTGCTCAGTGTGCCTAGAGGGATATGGCTGCACCTCACTGACAAGGCCCACAATAGGCCGAAACGTACATCTGGGGTTTTGCTGTTTCTCTTGTTCAGAGAGGGATTGCCTGGTATTTCGGGGCTGGACTGTACTGTGAAGTCAGGTTCAGAATGATATGCTACAGGGAAGTTCTTCTCTGTGAAAGGCACATGTTGAGCAAAAAGAGGCTGCTTCTAGGGTGGTAACTAGCCATAGAACAAGCTATTATGCTATTGTTCGTTCCCAGGTTGAGCGCTTCTCTCTTTTTATTTATGCAAGTTATGACACTTGGGGAAGTCTCCCTAAGTGTGATGCGGGAATCCAGACGTGGACCCGTTGCTCAGTGTGCCTAGAGGGATATGGCTTCACCTCACTGACAAGGCCCACAATAGGCCGAAACGTACGTCTGGGGTTTTGCTGTTTCTCTTGTTCAGAGAAGGATTGCCTGGTATTTCGGGGCTGGACTGTACTGTGAAGTCAGGATCAGACTGATATGCTACAGGAAAGTTCTTCTCTGTGAAAGGCACATATTGAGCAAAGAGAGGCTGCTTCTAGGGTGGTAACTAGCCATAGAACAAGCTATTATGCTATTGTTCGTTCCCAGGTTGAGCGCTTCTCTCTTTTTATTTATGCAAGTTATGACACTTGTGCAAGTCTCTTTAAGTGTGATGCGGGAATCCAGACGTGGACCCGTTGCTCAGTGTGCCTAGAGGGATATGGCTGCACCTCACTGACAAGGCCCACAATAGGCCGAAATGTACGTCTGGGGTTTTCCTGTTTCTCTTGTTCAGAGAGGGATTGCCTGGTATTTCGGGGCTGGACTGTACTGTGAAGTCAGGGACAGACTGATATGCTACAGGAGAGTTCTTCTCTGTGAAAGGCACATATTGAGCAAAAAGAGGCTGCTTCTAGGATGGTAACTAGCCATAGAACAAGCTATTATGCTATTGTTCGTTCCCAGGTTGAGCGCTTCTTTCTTTTTATTTATGCAAGTTATGACACTTGGGGAAGTCTCCCTAAGTGTGATGCGGGAATCCAGACGTGGACCCGTTGCTCAGTGTGCCTAGAGGGATATGGCTGCACCTCACTGACAAGGCCCACAATAGGCCGAAACGTACATCTGGGGTTTTGCTGTTTCTCTTGTTCAGAGCATGCAATTCTAATCAACTGTATAATTTATTTTTTATTATCTAATTAGCTTTATTTTCTTTATATTCTTTGTTGAAAAACATATATTGATATGCTCAGTAGCTGCTGATTGTTGGCTGCACATAGATGTCTCTTGTCATTGGCTCACCCATGTGCATTGCTATTTCTTCAACAAAGGATATCTAAAGAATGAAGCAAATTAGATAATAGAAGTAAATTAGAATGTTTTTTTTCCAGACGTGGACCCGTTGCTCAGTGTGCCTAGAGGGATATGGCTGCACCTCACTGACGAGGCCCACAATAGGCCGAAACGTACGTCTGGGGTTTTGCTGTTTCTCTTGTTCAGAGAGGGATTGCCTGGTATTACGGGGCTGGACTGTACTGTGAAGTCAGGATCAGACTGATATGCTACAGGAGAGTTCTTCTCTGTGAAAGGCACATATTGAGCAAAAAGAGGCTGCTTCTAGGGTGGTAACTAGCCATAGAAGAAGCTATTATGCTATTGTTCGTTCCCAGGTTGAGCGCTTCTCTCTTTTTATTTATGCAAGTTATGACACTTGGGGAAGTCTCTTTAAGTGTGATGCGGGAATCCAGATGTGGACCCGTTGCTCAGTGTGCCTAGAGGGATATGGCTGCACCTCACTGACGAGGCCCACAATAGGCCGAAACGTACGTCTGGGGTTTTGCTGTTTCTCTTGTTCAGAGAGGGATTGCCTGGTATTTCGGGGCTGGACTGTACTGTGAAGTCAGGTTCAGACTGATATGCTACAGGAGCGTTCTTCTCTGTGAAAGGCACATATTGAGCAAAAAGAGGCTGCTTCTAGGATGGTAACTAGCCATAGAACAAGCTATTATGCTATTGTTCGTTCCCAGGTTGAGCGCTTCTCTCTTTTTATTTATGCAAGTTATGACACTTGGGGAAGTCTCCCTAAGTGTGATGCGGGAATCCAGAAGTGGACCCGTTGCTCAGTGTGCCTAGAGGGATATGGCTGCACCTCACTGACAAGGCCCACGATAGGCCAAAACG